>NC_141853.1:9988461-10291478 GCF_024713525.1 Acromyrmex echinatior | reverse complement strand
AAGTATATATATTATTTAATATGCTTGACATTATTATTTTTATGTAACTTGAACTTGTGTTCGTATCTTTTATGTAATCCAAAAGCCTGCACATGTATTAATTCTATCATATTTTGCTCCATAGGCATGTTAAACCATTTACTTCGTATATTCAGGTCAAGAGTCATTGATTACAAAGCCTCTTATAATCTTCTCTCTGAAGCCATTTAACTTAAAATTCCGATATTCAAGATTTGCATTTTTTTGTTATATTATTTTGGAATTACCATCTTAAAAATTTTCATACTTGTTTTAGTATTATGGGAGATTTTAATGATGCTGAAGAGAGCATAGATAAACTGAGCTTGTAAAAATTTTGAGCTTGTAAGCTTCTAAAAATTTTCGAAAGAATCTTAGAATTAATTTTTGTAAATGAGATATTTTGTTATTTAAATTTAAAAATTTTTATTAGCTTATAATATTATGTATTTTTATATTGGCAAGATAGTTACCATATATATGTAGTATAGTGTGTGCATATACTTCCAGAAGAATGAGCTATTGGAGCATATAATGTATCAAATGGGGGATCTCCTTGAATGTGTGAAATATGTATACTCATTTATTGATTATTTATTTACAATGCTTGCAACGTGTTGCTTGTTTCTTTAGAGATTAATTTTATTCTAGCATCTTAACTTTTTACAGTGAAAGTACAATAAGATTATTCTGTACATTTACATAGCACTCGATTACATAACATTTCTTTTAGATATTTCATATGATAATTATTTATTATGAAAATATAACATAGTAACGCGAGATATCGATATTTTATAATTTAACAAAGTTAGTTGTATCAAAGCTTACATCATACATACATAAATGTAATTATTTGAAAATTTCAGGCCAAAGCACTAGGTAGAGTGTTGTTTGATCAAGTTTGTAAGCAATTGCATCTTTTAGAAGCGGATTACTTTGGTCTTGAATATCAGGAACCAAATTTTACAAAAGTAAGACGTAATTTAACATTGTAAATAACATTTTTTAATGAACAATGAAATTAAAAATATTGATATTTACAGTATTGGTTGGATTTGGAGAAACCAGTATGCAGACAAGTTGGTTTATCTCTTATTGATCCGTTATTGAGATTCTGTGTTAAATTTTATACGCCAGATCCTGCACAGCTCGAGGAGGAATTTACAAGATATTTATTCTGTCTACAAATCAAACGGGATTTAGCTCAAGGTTTACTGCAATGCAATGATAACACAGCAGCATTGATGGCCAGTTATATTGTCCAAGGTAATAATAATTATTGTATGTTTCTATTACTATTAATTTTAAACCTAAGCCTAACAAATTAGATTAACTTAATTGTTTCATAATATATTTCATTGCCGTTGTTTAATAAAATATGTTGTGATCTATTTCTTTGATTATTATTTTTTTGTTAGCTGAATGTGGAGATTATGTAATAGAAGACTATCCAGATCATACGTATTTATCAACATACAAGTTTGTGCCTCATCAGGATCAAGAATTAGAACGACGTATTATGGAGAATCACAAGAAACATGCGTAAGAAATATATATCGAAATAAATCAATATTTATCAAATACATAATTTTATTAATGTTGAGCGTACCTAATATTATGCCTAATGTTAACAGGGGTCAATCTCCTGCAGAGGCAGATCTCAATCTTTTAGAAACTGCTCGACGTTGTGAATTGTATGGAATGAAAATGCATCCAGCTAAGGTAAGCCATACTCTAAGATTTATATACTTTGAAATTACAAAAACAGTCTCTTCTGCGTATAAAATATTTTTATAACTTTATGTTATTTTGTCCTAGGATCATGAAAATGTTCCATTAAATCTCGCAGTAGCACATATGGGCATTGTAGTCTTTCAAAATTATACTAAGATAAATACATTTAGTTGGGCCAAAATCAGAAAAATCAGTTTTAAACGAAAACGTTTTTTAATCAAATTACATCCTGAAGGCTATGTGAGTATTTAATTTATTTTTATATTAGACATTAAATTAATATGTATTTGAATATTTGTAATATTGTAATCATGTATTTATGTCACTTTTTATTACTTGTAGGGATATTATAAGGACACAGTCGAATTTTTCTTTGAGGGACGTAATGAGTGTAAAAACTTTTGGAAAAAATGTGTAGAAAATCATGGTTTCTTCCGTTGTTCTGTAGTTAAGAGAGTTGTAAGACAGAAAACTAGAGTGCTTAGCCGTGGATCATCATTTAGGTATGTCAAATCAGCTTCAAGAATATTGCTATATTTGTAGAAGAAAGTTAATGTCCAATTTCTATAGTTTTCTAGAGTTTAAATGTATATTAGATATATATACCTTATATTTAAATATTCTATTTTTAAAATATAATATAATCGTATAGGAACTTGTTAAATAACATATGGTATTTTGAATTTGGATAATCAAAATATCACTATATTGTAATGCTTTTACATATTACCAGGTATAGCGGCAAAACTCAAAAACAAATTGTTGAATTTGTTCGAGATAATTACGTAAAGAGGCAGACATTTCAAAGGTAAGTTCCTTTAAGAGATCGAAGAGTTGTTGAATAATTAAAAGAGTTCTTGGATATCCATGTAATATGTAGATAGTGCATGCAGACCATTATTATTTTCTTAGTGTTGGTTTGTACCATTGAGATTTTTATTAACGAACGCACCAAACTTGTGAGTAAGATAGGAGGTGGCACGGTCTTGCTTTTGCCGGGATATAAGTCAATACTTATATATGTATTATCCAAACGTTTCCAATTTCCATAGTGAAAACGGTTTATCATATCCATTTTTATATTTCCGTTTGTCAGTGTTGCCTGCTCGGACAGGGGTGGCGGGGAGTCAGGCTCACCATCAGGCACGATAAACCCGAATGATGAGTGTACCCTCTCTCAATAGCGTGATCACTAATTATTTATATTGTTGTATCTAATAATACACAGCAAAATACCATGTTTCACTGCCCTAACAAGTTCTATCCAATAAGATATTTGTCCATAGCAGTAGATTGTTCTCTAAAATAGAAGATAGTCTATTATATGATACAATTAAAAGAAAAGAAGTTGTTCTTGTACACCGGTAGATTTTCATTTGCTGTGCGATATCGATGCACGGTTGAAGAACGCCTTCATACATTGAAACATCGACTAACAAAAAGATTATAACGCGCGTGACATTAAATTTGTTTATAAGTAAGTTAAAATTATACATTATTACATATTGATATTAAACTCTGCAAAAAAGTCTCTTTGTTAAGATGATTTTAAATATTTATTATATATTTTGTCTCTTCTAGACTGTTTTTCACTTTGAGAGCAATAAAATATAAATAAATTTATATACGATCAAAGTTGAATGCATTAAAGTCTAAATATGATGTCTAAATATGATGTGAATAATATATTAGGTATATTTATTTTAAAAGTGCACTTTTCCTTGTATTTTATTTATGCTTTGGAACACGCAAGATATTTCTCTTGTGTTTCATATAATTACTGCACGTATGGCTATTTTCGAACGCGCAAATAAAGTTTTTTATATTAATGTTTTTATAAAGTATATTCTATATGGCATTTTTGCAAGTAGGACAGCCTTTTTTTACAATTTCGTTTTCCGTCGAAAATAATGGCTGTCTTCACTATTCCCAAATTCAATGGTAGTACACAGTTCTCTGTTGCACCCGCGATAATTCGTGATGATTTACTAATTATATATACGTATATAATTAGTAAATATATGTATATACATAAATATTTGCACATTTAAACGTTTTAAAAGACATTTCTATATTTTATTATATTGTATAATTAAAAATACAAAATAACTTTATGTCAACAACAATAATTACATTGCAGTAAAAGTCACTCAACGGCGGTGTTGACCGTGTATCGTATCAGAAGTAGAATCTATTTTTGTTTATCGCATATTTTAAGATGTGGATTGGTACGAAAATCAATATCATCCGCATAATTCCTTGCATCCTAGCGTCGGTTAGTCGAGAAGCATTCTTCTTTTCCGTTTCTTTTTTTCTTATTAACAATCGTTGACGATAACAAAAGAGAAAGAAGGGATAAGCTAGTTCCAAACACAGGCTTGGCATTTGACAGCCTAAGTCTGATGCTGAACTTGACTCTCTCTTGCTCGCAGGTCCAATTCGTTCCGGCAGACTAGCGGTGGTAGGGCATTGCAGGGCTCGGAGGGGGGAGGCTATCGTGGGGCCACTCCAAGCAGCTCCCTTATGGGCAGCTCCAGCATCTCTGCCCACCCCCTCCTGCCCCTCGGCGATCCTGGTATGTACCATGACCGACACCAACCTCCACAACAAACGCTTTATTTTTAATTTCTTCGCCCTTTGGCTCTCTATTTCTGTCCACCTGTTTCTAGCCTCATTTCTTTTCACCGTATCATAACTAAAGTATTGTAATAGTAGAGTAGAATAGCGTATCTTATATAGATCGTTTTTAAACGGATTTTGTGCCTAACTTTTATGTTTATAAGAATTGAATATGTGTGTGTATGCGTGCGTGTCTGTCATGTGCGTGTATGTGTGTGTGTATGTGTACGCGCAAAAATTATAATGCAAGAAAATCTAATCTTTTATGTATACGATTATATCTCATTGAAATGTTCCAAAAAAATGTATATATGTACGTTTAGACTCGAAATTGAAACGTTTATGCGTTTAGTTTCACATAAAAAATGAAATAATTATTCAACTTTGATATCTTGAAAAATATGGAAACAATATTAACAGTTTTCGAAAAGAAACAAAATATGATATTTATATTTTACTTATTTATAGATGATAATATATACTGATTAATGATTATACATATCATACACATATCAGAATGATATCATAATATTATTGATTATTATAACAAAGTAATATAATATTATATATAAAAGTGTCTAATAATATCGACTATTAATTTACTCTTTATTATTGATATTGAGTACTAACTCACTAATACTCGTTTATTTTGTGATTTATTTTTATTATTTCTTTATTCAAAAGAATAAAAAAAGTTGAAATATCATACGTTTGCATGCGTTGAATTCATTTTTTCCGCAATAGTCGTTTCATTAATTAAATATTCATTAGAATAATTAACATGACAGAGGCATAATCGCATAAGAATAACAAAAAAATTCTGTTATGTCATATGTGAACGTAGAAGAAAGGAGATTTATATCATGCGTTTTTTTTTAGCTCTGGCAACCCCAGCTCAGTCTCTGTCATGCGGTTCGATGACGCTGGATTCTCCGACGACTGTGACGAGTGTCTCGATGGGAGGGACGATTCACCGTCGAGAAGACACAGCTACATCGTTTCGGACGCTCACCTCTATCGACGTCCATTCACCAGCCACCCCCAGCCAGGTCCCAGCACAGCGGCAGATGCATGCTACCAGCCAGCAACGGATTTCATCAACAGGTCGTATCAGCCCCTCTAACAGCAGTCCTCCCGAATTCCCACTACCACGACCTCTGCCCAGATACCCCTGGCAACGGTCGGCTAGTTGTCGCGAGTTGTACGCTTCTAGTTTTGAGGACTCCGGTAAAGCGCGGCCGCGGGACGACAAAGTCACCGCGGACCTTCCATTAGATCCATTCCAGTTAGCCTCCCAGGGTGAACTAGATAACCCCATAACACGTTACGACGAAAGTAATCGTTCGTATAGCGCCGCTAGTTCGAAATTACCTTCCCTAGATCACGATTCTGTCCCCGAGCGTGTTTACAGCAGTTCCTACCCGGGAACGTCGTCGTTGTCTACCGAATCGGGCCATGAGGAATCGGGTCCCGCTGGAGATCTATCACATGACGATCTCTCACACGATTCTTACGAGCTTTTGGAACGCGAACATGAATTCGAGTATCCGGAATCGTATTCTAGTCCGCACGACGAACCAATATCCGATCAGAGCGACGAAGGAATCGAGCACGAGATGTTCCAAATGGACTCCGAAACCGATTCCTTCGTCAAGCACAGATCGTTAAAGCCTTCAGAGAAACAACAATACAGATCCGCGTTTACTGATCTTAAGAACTCTAAAATTAAGTCCATCGATCGGTACTCAGCTGTATCTAAGGTAGATAACGATTTCGTGATCACCGAATCTAGAATACAACGGACAGGTACTCAAATAGAACGCAAATTTGAAACGAGACACGCTAATTCCGTGGAACAGCCACCCAAAACGGGTATTCCGCATCAGGACTCCGTAAGAAAAGATCCCGTGGTGATGCAGGTACAGAAGCAAAAGATGTCTGTCTTGAACGAATTGAAGAACTTAAAGCCCAAGTATAAGATCACACACGTAGATTCAGAAGTCTTGCGAGACGAAGGTATCATGCGTCCGAAATCGCGAATTGATGACGATCTAAGTCCGGTTGACGGAAGTAGAACATTAGATCATAGCGCGAAAGGTAGGACGACTAGGGCACGCAGTATTGCTAGTCTGGATGATCATCCACCGCGGTTATATGTCGAGACAGGTAGTCTAGGTCGAGGTCATAAATCTAGAGATAAGAAATCGAGAGATGCTGACGTTAAGATTGAGAAAGTCTTGTCGAAGGAGCGTAGAAGCATTGAGAGGGAGGAGCGAAAACGGGACTATTCAAGAGAATGCAGACGAATGGATAAGAGTGATTCACGAGAACGTCGTTCAGTAGATCGGCTCGATTCGCGCGAGCGAAGATCAGACAGTCACGGTCGTCGCAGTATAGATCGGGCCGATATGCGCGAGCTACGTAGAAGCATCGAGCGACTTGATATGCGCGAGAGAAGTTACGAGCACCTAGATTCAAGGGAAAAGAGTGCCTTTTATTACAATGATTTCTATGAATCGCGCGGTAAGAGTGTCGATCGTTTAGACTCTCAAGGGCTGCGCAGCAGTATGGAGCATTTAAAGAGTCCTAAAGAGAAGAGCAATCATCGGCATTTAGAGCGTCGCGAGAGAAGTATCGAACGGATCGATTCTCGGGAAACGAGAAAGAGTAGAGCTGCTTCTATCGATTACGATGCAAGGCATACTTTAGAACGCTTTGATTCCGACAATAGAAGCCCATTCGAGCGGTTGACTCCGAAAGAGCAACGGAGGATGAGCATAGAGAGACTCGATTCTCAAAAGTTTGACTTCGATCCACGAGCGATCGAACGTTTGAAATCTTTGGAACGTTATGAACAAAGAGAACGAACCTATGAGAGAAAGATCGAATCAAGGAGCGCCGAGCGAAAGAGTCTAGAGAAGCTAGATTCACGTGAACGAAAATACTTAGGACGCTTAGAGTCACGGGAGGGAAGGAGTCTCGAGTGCTTGGATTTCGACAATGTGGAACGTAGAAAAAATATCGAAAGAATGGAACATAAAGATCAAAAGAAAACTAGGAACAAACTTGAGAAAAGCAAACCGGAAGAAAAACCGCGGGAACGTGATGATTGGAGGAGTTTGGAGAAAGCACGGAAAGATGACGAAAGACGAGAGCGCGAGCGGCAAGCTAAACTATCCATCGAATCCCGTACGGAAACTGTTATTGGCGTACCGCATGAGATGGAGAATTTGAAGTCAAAAACCGTGTTTGCCGAGTACGAGCCGAAGGTTGTTGGCGGTGTCGTGCTAGGTTTCGAGGAAACTGCATTACCCGGACACGTGCCAGTAGAGCGTACGAAGAGCGATCCAAATCCGGCACGGCAAAGATTAGGATCCAGCAACAGCAAGAGGCATATACTGATGCACCAGAAATCCATAGATTTAACACCGGCCGACTCTGGCGATGAAGAACCGTTTTCAGACAGCGCAGCAATACAGAAAAACAATGTCGATATTCCGTATACGTTGCATAAGAGGCATGTTATGAACGGCACCGCATCCGATGAAAAATCCGAGTCGGATAGCAGTAAAACCTCGAGGAATGTCAAGAGTCTCGCCAAGGATTTACCGAAGTTATCATTGAAAATGGTAACGGATCTCCCATATTTCGATCTAACTAAGCTTGCCTCGATAGAAAAGGCCAGCAATAAAGTATCTCCGGATAAACCGAAGAGCGGCACGGTTACTACCGCAAGACCAAAATCGATATTAAGCCCTTCGGATAAGCCGAAGAGTATTTTAAGTCCTACATCGAAACTTTCGCCTACAGATCCAAAGAGCATCGTTTGCAGTTTATCGCCCAGCAAGAGAAGCCCTTCGAAAGTGAAGACTCAGTCTCCCGAAAAGTTCTCACAAAAGGGCGGCTCGTTAGATAGAAACAAAGCCGAAGTTATCATCGAGGATTACACGTGCAAGAAATCTTCGAGTTTGGACAAAAAGCCTTCGAAATTGTCGCCGGTGGAACCGAATATCACTATTATCTCGGCTATCGAAAAACGTTCGCCCAAAAAGTCGCCGACTGATTCTAACGTAACTATCGTCTCTGTGATACAGAAGAAGAAATCTCTCGACGGTGCGCCCAGAAGTCCCACCAGTATCGCGAAAGCGGCGGATGCCGTAAAAGCTGCTCTAAATTTTGCCGATATCGTTAGCATGGAAATGAAGCAAAATTTGGAACGCAAGGCGAAAATTGAGAAAGATAGTCTGAAAGCACCGGACGATAGTTTAGAAAAGCAAGATAGCATTGAAAAAATACCGTTACCCGATATTCCTGGCGAACAAGCTGACGGGAAATCAATAAGTGATCAAGTCAGTAATATCGAACAGATGGTTAAAGAATGGAATCGTTCCTCGAAACGAGTCGTCGATGAATTATCTGACGATGATCAAAAAAGAGATAACGTACAGTCTGTAATAGCTGAAGTTCACATACCGGCTACATTGGAAATCAAACCGCAGAAACCGCCGATTCCGGAGAAACCCAAAACATTAGAGAAGCCAAGTATTCCCGAAAAAACAAAACGTATTTTGGAGAGAATAGAATCGAAATTTTCGGAAGTTAGTAAAAATTCCGCTACACGAATATCGAGACCAAAGATCATTGATACAGGATTTGATGATTTCGTGGATCCAGTCGCCGATTTGCCTTTGGACGAAGTGCCTGTGAAACCTACTCTAGAGTTGGATAGTCTTAAAGTTCCTGAGTTCGTTCCTTTCATGCTGAGACCGCACGCGGAACCCATAAGATCGAAATCTTTATCGTTGGCAGAAGAGAAGGCGCCGATCGATACTTTGCTCTCACCGGAAGTCGAGAATAAACATTTCGTGCAAGATGTCTCTCCGAAGAGAATGAGGAAGGTGAAGTCCGAACCGAAAAAAGATTTTAAAAAACAATCAAAATCGTTAGAAGGCGACAAACCGCCACTGAAAAAGAGCGCATCGAAGGAGTCACGTTCGCCATCAGTGAGTACAAAAATCGACAAATCCAAATTGAAACTCGGTGAAATGCCACAGGAGATCATAATAATAGATTCGACTGACGTGGCGCCAGAGATAAGCATTGTACAAAAAGGCAGATCAAAATCCGTAACTAGATTGTCTGACAAGCCATTTTCAACATCGAAGGAGGAAAAGGAAGAAACGAAGACTCGTGCGAAATCTGCATCCGTCGACGATGAACTGATTAAGGGCACGATAAAATCTGAGAAATCGAGACCGAAGTCACTGGGAATATCTAAAAGTTTGGGAAGTACGGAAAAGAAAGATTCAGTAGAGAAAATCTCACCGAAGAGAATCAAAGCTGCTGCCAAGGCAGCTGCCGATAAATCTGCTATGGCAAAAGAAGCAATGCCAAAACAGGATACGAAAATAACACGTGGGAAAGTGGCTTTGAAAGTGGAAGCGACTAGCGAGGAAACTGCTGCTGAATCAAAACAACCTAAACAAGAGAAGGATTCTAAGCCGTCTGTTAAACCTGATGTAGTAATTGATCAGCCAATGGATACTAAACGAACAACGGACGAGTCCAAGGAAGTGGTTAAGGAATCAGGCAAAGAGCCAAGCAAAGAACAAATTAGTATAAAGAAAACGACGCTTGTTCAGGATTTAACTCAATCTCCTTTAGTCTTACGGAAACCGGGACAGACACCTATTCTGTTTGCTCGCGCACGTCTTGGCCTTTCGGAAGGTAGCGGGATTGGTGCTCTTCAGCGTCAAGGCGCAACGCAGTCACCTACTGCTCAGCGGCGCGCGAAATCTTTGGACGCCGCCGTAATCTCCGTGCACAGACTACCGCCGGCGAACGCGTTCTCCAGCAAAGATGACACAGTGGATGTGTCGGAGAATTTGGAGGATCAAGAGAACGCTGTTCAAGGCGCAAGTACGATATCAAAGGTGTTTTCAGTTCAGATGGAAGCCTCGCCGAATCACAAATCTGACAGTACCGATCACACGACTGTGCCAGAGATATGTACGGATTCTTTGTCTGTTACCGAGACTTCGACGCAGTACCTAGAGTCGCCACTGACAGAATGTAACGAAATTGTTCCTTGCGTTGATTTCTATGAGGGACAAGAAGGCGGCCAAATGCCGTTTGTGAGTTCTATTAACGGAAACAGAACGCAAACATCGGTCATACAGAACGCTAAAATGGAGGAAGCGACAAAATTCATCGATCAAAGTTCCGCCGAATCCGGTGTTGAACAGGAAGCTTCTCAGGAGAGTTCCGATGCAAAGGTTGGTACATCAAAAGTTCAGTTAGATCAAGATCAATCAGCAGTTTCTACAGTCTTCGTGAAGAGCGCTAGCACAGAAGCTGTTTGTAGACAAACTGAAGATTCGCCGAGCGAAGTTTCTGATGGAGAAACAAATGCAAAAATTAGCGAAACTGTATCGCCGAAATCTTCTTCACCTCGTCCATACGACTTTCATGTCAGAGTTGAAGGTTCGAGAAGTCCGTCTGAGAGAGATGATGTACCTGATGTAACTATAAGCGCGGCTCGGGAGGACATGTTTTTCTTTAATTATGATCAGGATGATCCTCCAGATATGGTCAAGTCGCCAATACAAATATCTATTGAAGAGTGTTCCGACGACGATATGAATCAGGAGGAGGAAGAAGAAGAAATAGTAGAAGTACGGGTGGAGGACATCGATGAACGAGAAGAAGAGGAAAATAAACGGTTGGACTCTCTTGATACGAGCGAGGATACGCTTGATGCGCTTGATACGCAAGTCCAGACGCGAGGCGCGGATAGCGAGTTAAGTTCACCGGACTATGGTATTGATAAGATGGATGAGAAAACATTGGTCGAGGTTGAATTGACGCCGGAATACCTGGAGATGAAGAAAGAAGATGAAGAAACGGCGGAAGAATTACCGGAAGATGAACCAGCGAAAGAGACTATGGAGATCGCGGATTCCAATCGTCTCTCCATCGACAAAAAACTCAGACTGAGTACTGAACGTTCGAGAAGCGAAGAAACCAATACTTGGACACCGGACAGAGAAGACCCAGACTCTAGTTCGTGTTCTATCGCTCGACCATTAGGAATCGGTCAGATACAACCCATAATAGATCGTCGGGAAATCGCTATGATCGAAGACGCCCGAGACAGCGGTTCCTTGGATGATGACAGTAACGGCACGCAACCTCCTCCGAAACAAGAAATGAACGTCACGTGGAAATCATTCCCGCAGGGAAGCTCCGGTAGTTCCAGTCTCGAGGACGGCTGGGTGCCTCAGGATGAGAGCAACGCACAGCAATCGCAGTCTGAGGACAGCAATGGTCAGAACGAGGATAGTTTCCAAGAAGACCTAGCGGATTTTCCTGGCACCTTTATTATTGGTCCCGAAATATTAGCTAATTATGGCGCATTTTCACTTTCACGTACGCTGTCAAGAATATCCGAACGATCGACTACGTCGGAGCAAGACAGAAGCGACTTGGAGGACTCCTTTAAGCCCAGCTCGAGGTCACCGAGTCTCGACGACGAGTCTTTAATGTCAAGCGATCATCAGCCGTCTCTATCATCGGATCCTCCGTCTGGTACGGCGTTACCATCCGTTTCTGATGATCGCAGAACATCTTCCGAGTTACCAGACATTCCCATCGACGTGGTTGGTGCGCATGAGGAAGACTCGAAATCGCCGCGAACGACCAGGCGATCACGATTGCAGTTGCAAAGTTCCGAGGACTGGCCATCGCCACCCAGTTCACCTGTTTTTGAAACACCGGTAGTGAGTCACGTAGAGACATTTTATATGGAAATCAAACCGGAGGAAGCCGTCAAAGTGACCGTGACGGACAGTACGGAGACGCCTGTTCATGCGGAACAAGACAGTGATTCCAGTGACGAGAATAGAACGCTGCATGATGATCTGCATTCGACTCTTTTGGAGGACGGACAAAGTTCGACGTCTGTGACAACGGCCGACGGTACAGTCAAAATCGCGGTAAAACCGAAATCAAATTCGTACATAACTGGTTCGTCGCATAGCGAGGACACGTCGATGGGCTTGTCTATGTCCGAATGGTCCAGCTCAAACAACACCGTGCGTCAGTTTTGCCAGTACTCTGGTACGAAGTCTGACGACAACTCGCTTGCGGAACTTGGCGCCTCGATCTCAGACTGGTCAGGTAGCACAACGGTGATACCACAACAGTATTACGCCACAGCCGTGGACAAAAGTCAGAGTGATACCACCACATCCGAGAGAAGTGCGACTAGCATGAGACCAAACTCGAAATGTCAATCTGCAGATACTTCCTCCCTTCCATCTCCGCCATCTCCCTCTTCACTACCGCTACCCGTGTCGCCACCACTGCCTTCTCCACCCGAGACAGTTACTTCCTCGTTTCTTCACGAGGATGAAGCCACCGGTTCTATGATCAAACAGCACGAGACTTTACAAGCCAAAACTATCGAGAATGATGACGATCGTTCACATAAATCTCAAACGCACGATGACGAGTTCGATGAGGCGCGACGATTTATTGAGAGCCAATTCGATGAACATCATCGTCTGCGCCGATACGATGACGAACAGCAAGGCGTTTGTCACCAAGAATTCGCCGACACTTCGCCACCTCGTATCACCCTTCGAAATGAGTACGACGAGGCCATCGACGATGATTTTCAAATGGTTCCAGACGAGGATACGATCTGCGTTGATGACACGGCGCTGCCAATTCCCGAAGAGGATGAGGAGGATCAATTGTACGATAATGTGCCTGCAATGAAGTATTTTAGTAACGAGAAAATACGGATGGAAGTCGGCCGGGGGGACAGTTCGGAAGATATGCACGAGAAATATGCCGATCTGACGTTACAATCGAGAATACCGGACGATTGGTTATCTGAGGAACGAAGAGACGTCCCGGAGCGAGAGAAACCATCGATGAAATCGACAGGCAAATTCGATCGCGGCTTCTCAGAACCGAGTCCACATGAAACAGGCAGGTATCAGGGCACACGATCCACTGAACGGCCTGTGATGGTGCCGATTCGAGCGAAGTCGACCCCATATTATTCTACCACGAGTCTGAGCGGCGAATCGACTACATCTAGTCCGCCTATGCCAATCAAGACGCAGATCAGAACAAAGACGATGCCTTGTTCGTCGAGCCGTAGTCCACAGAGCGAGGGTGACACCTCCTCGAGCATGGATAGCCCGGCGCACACGCCTGATCGGGGTCAACGGGCATTCCGCCGGAAACGACAGCAGAATGCTAAGAGGCGACACCGCGTAGTAGTCGATCTTGAGATCAAGGACGGCCACATAATATCCAGCACTGATTCCAGTTTCGACGTGGCAACCATACCGCCACCGCTGCTACCAGAAAGTCAGAATCTAGACGTAGACGACGACGAGGACGATGAAATGTCCCTCGAGACGAAAGATGAACATCATCGACAGCAGCAGCGTTGACGCAATGTCGACGATCGACACTAAATAGAAACGCCCGAGGAAAAGAGAAAATTGAGCACAATATCGGTCACGCTCACTCGGGGCTCAAATTAGCAGAATTTATAGGCAAGTTCCCAGTCGTATGGAATTGAACGCACTTTTAGAATTGACAGACTCCGTATGTAGGCACTCTCGACTTATGTCTGTCGCGTGAAAGATCAAATGGGAACAAATCTCGACGACTCGGCCTGATCTTCTGCATTCTTGATTCAACAACGACGATTTGCCCGGCGAAGTTTTGCGAAGTTTTGCTGAGTGGCAATCGAGAATCGAGAGGTATTATACGGGTATGAATGACGACACGAGCGAATTAAAGACGATGAAAGCAGGACAGACGTAAGACGAAGACGACGTTTGTCGTTCCGGGCTGGAAAGCCCAAAAAGCTGAATGATCAAAAGCTGCGCGAGGAAAGTAGCATAATTATATCGTTAGGAATACGGATACGGTTTGTTACGCGTTTTAGAGACCCGATTTACTTTGATATCATCAATGATAGAATCTCTTTGGTCCCCATCGCCCAGTAGATATGAGTATACTTTAGCGAGTAATATTCATATACATAATATACACGGGAAGTGAAGTATCTTAACTATCGTGATCAGCGTGCCCGTGCGCGACTCGTTGGAGAATGATAATCGTTACTTGCGACACGTTATATCCTATTAATAATAATGTTATAAGGCATAGAAATTGAAAGATCGACGTAGGATTTTTGAAGATAATTGTAAACTTAAAAAAAAAAAACTTAAAACGAGCTGTGTCATCGCGAATCATTTTTAACCCTTTAATCGGCTTGAACTCTTTTGTTTTTTTACACGAGATATTGCTAAGGATAATTGTGCAAATAACGAATAACGTAAATATTCTGTTCTTTCTCCTTAAAAAAAAAATAAAAAAAAAATTAACGTAACTTTGTTACATACGATTACATTCAGCGCTCCCACGTGATCGTGCAACCGTTATCGCACCATGCTGTAACGACGTTGTAATAAATCAGCGCTAAATCACTGCGTCGCGAATACACGACGTTTTATTCGGTCGCGCTACCTTGAAATTCATCCAGGACAATCAATCGCGAGCAACGGTCGCTCGAAGTGGAATTCCCTCGAGGAAGAAACGAGGGAAACGAAACGCGGAATTACATAAGATCGTCCGGGACGATTGTTTCCAGTTCGAATTGAATTCCGAACAGCAACGACAACGCGATCCTATGATTACGCCGCGGTTTGCTTCGCGCACGCGAATTAGAAAGGAGAGGAAGAAAAGTTGCTCAACGTAGATACGTAAACGTGATGCATCGCGCCTTCTCGCGTTTTTAATGGCGCCGGCAGATGCATCTCCAGTATATCCTGCGTGTATGGAATTACCCTCGACGAGCAAGAGGAGCACCTGTTACTCGTTAATAGACGTTGGCGATGGACCAACCGAGTGGTAGCTGCTATGCTCTCTGTTTTAGGTGGAAACTTAAGTCTCGTCTAATCATTAATACGTCAGACTTATTCGCCTAGCGACAAATATATTCGCAAGATCAGGCCGGGAAATCTATGCTCTATATTAAAATTGTTACTGGTGGCGATTATTTATCGCCGATACTTGTTTGAGAAGAAGATTGCAGGTAGAAACGCGTCTCGGCTGTTTCCGGAAAATCTTATGACTTTTCTTTTTTTCTTTTCTTTCGCTCATTCAGAAAAATTTCTATTTGAGACTAATACGATCCGTTCAGAAAAATTTCTATTTGAGACCAATACAATCCGTATGTATTATATATTATATTTTTTATTGCTCACAATTATTCTCTTAGATCGGTGATTTTGAGAGAAAAGGAGAGAAAAAGATCGGCTTGCGATCAGCGAGTGAATTATGGTAGAAAAGAGATGCTTCCTGATGAAAGAAACGTGCAGTTTGACCAGGAAAAACTTCAGGAAGGAGTCCGACTTGAGCGAAGCAATAGAAAGTCCCATTTGGATTTCTCATTGGCTTGCATTGTGCCTAGTTTTTATACCATATTTGTCATGTGCATAATTTAACTATGATAGCGAGGCGTGACAATTTCGACGCGAACTACGACGCGTTTATGCGCGCACGTGCGTGTGCATGTGATTTCCTTAACGCGTCTTTAGATAGGTAAAGTATATGTAAATGTAGGTACAGATTATGCGAAAAAGAAAACGAGTAATGTTCATACAATGTCAGATTAGAAATTAAGATTGAGATTGCATTAGAATTTACCCATCAGAAGACCAGTCAGAAGAAAGAAAACCAATATTAGGTTTAGTGAACTTCGCTTCGATTGGTCAAATTTCAATTCATCTCAATCTCTAGTCTGATACGGATATTACGAATGTACACGATATGTTTCCGGGATAACGATCACAATTGCAAATTTACACGACATTGTCAGAAACGCGACTTTGCTTATTTTTGTTGAATGGATATAAGGAATTGCTGCCATTTTAAATTTACTTTAGAGCTGTCGCGACTTGTTTAGTATTTTCGTACTCTTTATATATTTCAATTTGATTTTCATCGAATATGGATATTTTTCTTGTATACGTTTCATAAATACGTATTTAAAAAACGAAATATCGAGCTACGAACTTTTAAAATGTTAGGTGCGATACCTGTTACATCTTAAAGATGAAAACAGATAAAAATAAATCTCAAACGGAATAGCAGGGTTGACTTAATTGATATGGAACTAAGTAACTTTAACTACTCCTCCTGTTGTAGAACACGGTTATTTATAAATGGCAACTGAAGCATTATTTTAATTTTAAAGGCTTGTTAAAGTATATCCGAAAAAAAAGTATCTTTGAATAGATTCGTGGTAAATATAATTCATTACAGCAATAATTCGTCAATAATTCGTTCGGGAATTGCAGCATTCCTGATTACGAGGCGAAATCGTTATGTACTCTTAATATATCGGAGATTCTCGCCATATCATCGTTATTATACACGGCTCCATTAAAATCGTTATCTGATGATCGTATATTACGATGAAAGGAATATATAGTGCGAAATGTGTGAGACGCACACAGGAACGAACGCTGAGTGCCGATAAATGATGGCATGCTTTATTTGGCAAACTTTCAATTTTGATATCCGCGCATGTTCCGAGCCAAAGGCTTAAATGCGAAGATTTACTTCAGGATTACGTCGATACGTGTCAGGGTCATATTGTTGGATTTTCTGACTACACTCTGTACATGTCGTTGTCCAAGCTAGGAATGACAGTTATCCCGGAATTGTCCGAAGCGAGACCATCGGAATGGCTGTTGCCGAATCACTTAAATAGGTCGCGGTTTCGGCAATTCCACGATGGTTCTAATTTGGAGCATGACTTAGAAACGATAGATGGCTTATCTGACCACGCACGAGAAAAATAAATCTCCAAAGGATCTTCCGTAAATGTATCTCTATTTGGAAAAGAGCTTCCCATGACTTATCTTCGACGATCGAAGATTTTTCCTCCTTTATCTGTGCCTATGTGATTTACGATACAATGTCTTTTTTTTTTCTTTCGATCTTTTTTGCAGCGATATTTAGATAAATAAATCAATTTAAATAAATTTGGTCTTTAAAATTATGCGTCGGCATATGTAAATTAGTGAAATAAAGAGGGCTTTTGACGTGAATGTTAGGACGCTAATTTTTAAATAAAAGTTAAGTTTAAGTAAAAATCACATTTTGCGCATCGATAAATTTAATGATTATAGTTGTTACGTAATAACCAAGCTAAAATTCTGAATACTTTAATCTATGAATCACAATTTATTGAAAAGAAGCATAATTTTTTTCTCTTTTTGAGAAATTATGGTGCAGAATCACAAATGACGAACGGTTAACATACGATTCATCTCTCCGAATGTAATCGGTGCAGAGGTCATACTGGTCTAGTTACGTTAATGTCTATAGTGGCACGGCCTGGGCGATTAGTCGAATAAAACCCTTTGATGCGTGATTAGTATCATTATGTCTCCATTTGTGTATGAGTATCTGTACAGCGGCGAACTCGATCGGAGACGCACGAACGCTATCAAACCGCTGGGACGAAATATGGCGCAAGTTTGTCGTTTCATTACGAAAAGAAAACAATGTAACATCACTTTCATCAGTTCAGTTTACCCGATTGGAAATTTTCTCTCTTTTTCACCCTCTTTACTCCCTTCTCTCTTTCTTTTTTCTTTTGTTTTCTCTTTTTTTTCCCTTTTTTTCTCACTTTCTTTCGTGATTTTTTTCTATTCACTCGCGTTTACTCCATCGAATTCGCCGTAACTCACTATATTGGTACGTCCTCCCCGTCTCTTGGCTCCTGCATTTGTGCATCGTCAGATTCGGTCCTGTCATCGTATGATATTGCACCTAGAGCAATATTCATAGTCCGATCTTAAATTTAAGATTGTTTTAATTACGATTTTAAGATATAAAGTTAGTTTCGGTTGATGGAATCTTAAGACGATCTAACACTGACAGACTTAAGACGATCAAGTTCGGATTATGATATTACTCCTAGAAATACTCTAATCAGAATCTTAAGATAGTAATTTTTAATTACTATTTTTCTATTACTCTTTTTCAATTCGCGTTTTCAATTTCTGACATTTCTATTTTTTTAAACATAACAAGTAAATTAACACTTTAAAAGGATATTTTATTAACATTTAATTCTCTCTTAATATTATGATTTATAGTAATTTTTGCTGGTAAAATAAAATTTATAAAAATAATGTTTTTCAATAAATTTTATATAAATGATATTCCATATAAATTAACATAATTTCTATATAAATTATAATTTCATATAAAACCAATTAATATTTTAAACTAATTTAAATAATTAAGTAAGCAAGCAACCTGCAGTTGCAATTTATGAGATATTTTTACGTTTAATATGTTAATAAATAATTATGCGGTTTTATCCATATTTGATAATAATTTCCATAGTTAAATTAAATATATTTCTCTTTCTATTTTTACTGTAATATATAATTTTTAATATCTTTGTTTTCGTTAGAATTACAAAAAAGAGAATATTTAAATGACATTCAGAAAACCTCAAAAATGCTCTTTCGGTTTTCTTTTCACTTCTTTTAATTATTCGTCAAAATTGAATATCTATGAAACTTGGCAAATATTGATGTACGTTATGTGCGTCATAAGGATTACACATATCTTTCCGTTTCTTAAGGAATTTTCTTAAGAAAGAAAAGTGTTGGACCCTCGTCAAAATTCTGATTAGAAGGTTTCCTATCGCACTTACATATTCGCACTCGTCTCTATCTCGCACTTGTCTCCCCCGACCCTTTACTTGTGTTTGCGCACAAGTTGCCGACTCGCTTCACAGTCTTGTTTCCTGTAAAACATAACGCCTGTTTCCCCGTTCATGCAGATCATATGCTTTACGCGATCATTGACGTGTCCGCGAAAGTTTTCGCGCCGTCTGAGTTCGGAACAGAGGACCCCAAACCCGTCTGTCATCACGTCTCTCACTCAATCTCGTAGTTCGTAACACGTTATACAGTCGCATCCGGAACCGCGTAATACATAGAGGAATCGAAGAAACCAAATATCGACACGGATATTTCCGTCCTCGTGAGATGCGTCTGCTCGAGAACTCGTGGAGAACGCCTTTTGAAACAGACATCAGACTCGAACAAGAGATAGCTCACTAGGTCTAGGACACCTTGTGTACATCAATTGAACATATAAAACCATATGAAAGGTTAAATGGAAATACATCGAGAATACACATTTTATTTATTATAAAAGTTCGAAGTTCACTCTTCGAGATACAATTATCAAGCGTGTCGTTTCGTTCGACACGCGAAATTGAATTATCTGATTTAGAAATAGTGCCCAAGCAAGTGCCTCGAACAGCTGCACTTGTCGATCAGTTTAAAAAAAGGAATGACATACTTACGACGATATATACTTTTAGACACAGGGCGTCCTAGACCTATCACAAATATTTCTTTAAATATTTACTGATTTTTTTATCAATTTTGAATTGATTTTTTTTCCTCAGAAAAGAATCATTGATATATTCTCGCTAAAAAACAATCGAATTTTCGAAGACTTGATCTTTTTATTCTTTTTGCTCTCGTTTGTATACTTTTATCAAATTTAGTCTCTTTTTTTTTTATTTCAATTTTGATTGCTCAAAGAAAAATGACATTGGCGAAATCACGAAACCACATCGTTTAAGTCATCCCTGAATTAGACACAGCCTTCCTTGCCTCTCTTTCCTATCTTTTTGTGGCAAAATACGTGAAAGTATCTTTAAAAGAACGGCAGATCTTTCACATCGGAGAAGAAAGCGCCGTATTGGCAGCTCTTTTAAATGTCGGAGAGTGTACGGGTCCCCTAAATCACACATCACGAACAGAGTGACAAGGCCTTCGCACGACAGACTACCGTATATACTTGTATACATATAGATATGTACCCGGTGTACTTTACATATGCTTTTCGACAGGTGGTGGTGATTACAATCGCTGGACCTACACGAACGGATACGTGAACTCGCCGGCCTGGCACATGCATTACCGCGTGAACCAGGTGCGTAACGTAATGGTTCACGCAACACCACGCACCCTGACTAATCGATTTTTACCGCTGTACCCACGTTGAACGGGAAGCCATACACCGCACACTGTTGAGGCTAAGAAAGTACCACGCTACACGACAGTGAGGCTCGCGCGAGTAGATCGCGCGGCCGCACGCACCAAAGGATCGCGAAACGAGATTATTGAGAAAAAAGAAAAGAGCAAAAGAAAAGAGCGCAAAAAACCAAGATCCCAAGCGTACCAGCTTCTACTCTACATCCTTTTGCAATTCCCTTGAACACTATGCTTTGCGATCGTTTGATTTTCACGCAGCACTATCACGGGATTGTGATTCTTGCGGGGGGAAGGTAGGAAGCCACGAATATTGTGCTCTCTCGTTATTACAGCGTAAGATTTGTAAAAATTCTCTACTGTCAAAAAGAAAATCCTTAGCGTCTAGCGACACCACGGAGTGTGCGATGTTTTATAATATATATATTAATACCATCAATGTATATATATTTGGACGGTATACATTATATATCCAAATCGCTCCGCGTGTGTATAAAAGCGCCACGAAGTCCTTTTTTCTTTTCTCCTGTCAGAATTCTCAGAGGACAGAGAATCGAAGAGTTCGCCTTTGCGAATAAAATATGCTGTCCCCTCTCGCGATTCACTTGGACCACTTTTGTTAACCAGCTTCTCTCTTTATTAGCATGTTTCTCCGCTTCGTTAATTCCATTTCGTAGCGAAATTTCTTGTCCTTTAGATCTTAGACGCACTTAACTCCTCAGCCACACCATATTTATTCTAAAGTATTTATTCTGAAGATCGTCACGTTGCTCATGATCTAAAAATGAAAAGAAAAGAGAAGAAAATGTTAAAGACAATCTCGCTGTATAAAATCTGATGACTTTCGTATATGCACAAAATGTCCACAAGATGTTCACAGTCTCGATACACCGGCACTGCACTTTTAGATTGTTGCAATTAGATCTTCTAAAAACGCGTCGACGCGATGTTTTAACATGTTGTTAAAGTAATGCTGTAACTTTCGATATCTTACGAACTAAAATACGCTGTACACGTTGTGCGATGTCTATTCCCGATTGTATATATACGCGATATCGCACTGTTACAGCTGAATTCGAAGAGTTTCCATCATTATTCGACTCTTGTAGTTTCAAGCAATTTATCCTCGAAAACGTCACCCCCTCGTATTTTTGTATTATATTAGTCTCTGTGCTATACATACATTTATATATAATAGTCAACTGTTCCTGCCTTCCCCCTGCCTAGAACGTGCGTAGAGATGTGAATTTCACTCATACGAATATACGAAGTTACATTAATCGAACGATCGTGATATGGTACACATTGATGGTACGCTACTATATTTATGAAGAGCGGCTTCCCGAAGATCGGAAGGGGCACGAGATATCTCCGCCGAAGTAGCATGTCGACAAATCTCAAGAAAAAAAAAACGAGAGAGGACACGGTCTCGTCGAGACGCCCTAACATTGAATAATTTAAGCGGTGAAATATTCGCAGTTCAGCTGCGACGTCTCTTCGCAAAATCGAACAGTCTCGACCAGTTTTCGCACTGCCTTACGTTAAGCTGTGATAGCAAGATAAAAAAAAATAATCTGTGAATTTCTTTATTGCCATGATATTGTTGAAACGAGTGGAGAACATAGCAAAACGCGATCGTCAAACTCACATCTCTAGTTGCAGCGTGGTACTGAACGTTCCCGCATCTTATTCATCATTATTACACATGTACACAACATACATACATACATACACATATATATATATATACACACACGCATACACGTTACACATATACTTCTACGTCAATTATTAACTATTTAGGAACCTTTGGAACCATTACGTAGCGCCCCTGTCACGAATCACGAACGTATTTTGCCACCTGTCACAATGTCTCGTCACGTCAACCCCTAATTAATTGTACAAAATCTCCGTTCTCGGTCACACGTCACCGTGCTCATTTAACTGTAATTCTTATCACAGTATCTTTGCAGTATATGTGTATGGACAAACACCGTAAGAGTTCATCCTCGGCTCTCCGTCCCATTTCTCCTCAATTTATTCGAAGCTTGTACAATTTTCCTTCCAACGAAAGAGACTACACCTGAGATAGATATAAACAATTCAGACATTTTAAATATTATGTTACTCTAATGGAAAATTTCTCAGCGCTCTTTCTTATTTTCCAAATCTCCTGAAGGATCATTCATGATAATGACAAGAGAACGCTGAGAACGTTTCTCGTAGTGCTCGATAATTGAAATTGTTTAAATCTCCCTCAATGTTCGAACGTGAGCTTTTCTCTCCTATAAACCTCCCAACAAGTCGAATTATTACAGTTAACATTTACTATACGAATGTTCACGAATTTAGCAATAATGCTTGACGCCTGGGGCGAGAAGTTCGTAATTGATGGATATTATCCCGTATCCCCTTTGTTTTTACTATGAATTCTAAAGAATCATCCTCCGTGCTTCTCAATATCGTATCTCGATAGTGGTTCAGGGGATCAATATATAAATATAACCCGAGCGTGACAGCCGAACGACTGTTATGTATCGAGTAGTCAATCGCAGAGACACTTGCAATGGATATATGTTATAAATAGTTGACCCTCTATTGCATTACGTTTGTTATACGTAAAAATCCGGGTAAATATAACTGAGCGTATTCGATTTTGTCATATTGATTTTATTTTGAAATATTGTTTTAATAACATTATAAATAAATTAATTTTATATACAGGAAACACGTGTCTTCTTACAAGATTTAAATATTTATACAAATTTGCCGTCTTTTATTTTTAAAGTTGATTAGCATCGAGAGAAGTCATGCAATACAGGGTTAATAATAATAATAACATTAATTTGTATTCGGCCAGATTTCGTATTGAGAGTGAAAAATTTAATGTAACTGCGATTTAATTCACTTTCTCAAATACCAGAAGGAATTAATCTTAACAACGGGAAAGTTAAATATGTGGTATTTAACTTTTTGCGTGCAAAAGAAGAAAATTGAATTGAAAGCTTGAAATTTTAATACTCTTGTAATTTCGGAACTTGCATTAAGTCGGCAAAATATGAACACTGGAGAAATAAATTTCTGACGAAAAGTTCAAGCACTAATTTCCATAATAATCGGGTATTATATAAATTGTATGTTTAAGTTTGTAAGAAAACAAAGATAAATGTTGCCTAATAACTTTTGGCCATTTATAAAATAGATGAAGATGAATCGAACAACTTCGTTCTTGGCACTGTTTCTTGGCACTGTTCATTTACGAACGCGTTAATTGTTAAGAAAAAGGCACTTTGTATTAACCATACATAGAATGATAATATGATGACAACCACGATGAAAAATTTTTTTAGATAAAATAGTGCCAAACATTTTGTGAATGGATTCATCATAATCAGAGAGAGTGTAAAATAACTTTAAGTTTTTTCTCTTTTCGCAAATTCTACTGCATGCAAATATAAATGCACCTAATTTTTCTAGTCATGGATATTATTAATGTGTCTGATTTCCACATATTTCGGGGCAAATTTGGCCAGTCGTAGATTTATAATGACGTTTAAGAATAAGCTGTTTATTAGCTGTTCTTACGGAACTCTTTCTATTCTGATTCGGATATTTGTTGAGGATATTTGTCGCGTATCCAAACGTGATTCGGCTTTAAACTTTATCAATGATAAAGCTTGATATTTGTATTTTAAGCCGACAATTTTTTCTATATTGTCGCAAATTATAACGTAAGCATTATGTTTTTACACCTCGATCTCTCAGTGTCAAACGTTTTTATAAGACTGTCGATTTTAATAACGATAATATGAAATTCCAATAGGATCGCGAAGTGTTAATTTCACGCAATATTCTCGTTGAAACTATTATTTGTCTTCCAGTTCGTGTTAATTAATTTTGACGTCTTTTTTTTACTATTAAATACGCTTCGTCTCTTCTAATGGCTTACGAGACTAGCAATAAAGGAGTCCTTGAGAGAATCATCGACTGGACGGTAATCACACATCGTTGTCATCCCAACGTAACTTCGAGCTCGCTCATCTTCCGTTTCCGGTCTGCAAAGACGACGTTACTCGCGTGTCAACTGACTTTTGCTTCGATTTGTGAGCGTTCGAAATATACGACGTTCGTATACGGAATGTCCTACCGGCTGTCTTAGCCATAGATATCTTCTTTTTATTTTTGTTTGTTTGATAGCTCGGTTATGAAAGTCTATCTTTTCATTAAACTCAAATTCATCTTTTCATCGAAATAAAAAGCGCTCAGACAGGAGATTCCACTAACTTTTATTTCTCTCTCTCTCTCTCTCTCTCTCTCTCAACGCATTCTTTTCTTTCTTTGAGAATTAAAAAAAATAATTTTTTAAATTTTATCGAAACAACTCCATAACTTTTGCTCTTCTTCTTAATTAATCCTACGATATCTGAGGCGTCAATTGATAACGGTAAGACATCTTGTATACGCGCACACCCGCGTATGCATGCGTAGGTAAATATAATTGCGTACAATTAGGACCCGATTTAAAGGTCGGAACGAAATGCGATGGACAAGATAATTAGAGCAGGATACACGTCGAGGTATCCGTCGTGTCGGCGTAACGCTCCCCCCATCCCTTATCCCCCGTTTGTAATTTGTGTAACACTTTTTGATCGTTTATCGATATACCGTACTTGTTAACGCTATATATATATAAAAATAAATATATAAATATATATATATATATAAAAAATATATCTGTTTTACGCGGTGATTCCCCCAGTTGAGGTGCGCCGTCTCGTCGGTCGTTCGATATATCGACCGATTAATTGTGTTCGAACGATATATATCGAGGCACAGCTCGATGGAGGGACGTGGGGGAATTACCGACGTCCGAAGGACGAAGATCGGTATTCCAAGCGTAGGGAATCTATTGTACATTGATTATTGATACATTAATTATGATAACAATAAATTATATACAAAGTCACATGTCGGATCTGCATTAGTAATTTCACTTTGGTTTCTGGATGAATATCTTCGTTTTCTCTCCTTTTTTTCGTTAAAAAATATTCATTTTCTCCTCCCGCCCTCGTTTTTCGTTATCCACATGCGATCAGATTGACATTTTAATTTCGGGTCCGAGAGATTCACAGCATTGCTGTTCTGCCTCGTTTTATCTATTGTTTTTTACTGAATTGAATATTGAATTTCTTCGTTTTCTTCTCCTTCCCCGTATGCAACGTGGCCTGTCCTCTTCTTGTTTTTTTTTTCTTTTTTCTTCTTTTTTTCCGTTCTTCATGCCGTATCTCTTTATCGCAATGCCGGATTCGTCGTTCGACACGGATGACACTACGTGTGAGTAATCCCCTTTACAATGCCTAATTGTCTTAATTGTGGATATTACAGTTTCTTTCTCTTCGCCATTATTTCACGAATCACTGAAATAGCACGAATTCCTATTTAGTCTCGGCTTTTTGTCGCATTTGCATAATCCATAAACAGATCTACGTGTACTCCTCATTTGAAGAGTTTGCTGCAGTTTTGAAAGTTATTTAGAAAAAAATAATTCAGTAAGTGTACGTTCTTAACAATAAAAACGATTTTTCAAGACGAATGCATGGTAAAGAATAAGTCACGTGTTTCAGGATCAAGGTGAAAGTATCAAAGCATCCTTGAAGTCACATTTCACACGTTGTATAAGCCTGAAAGTAATACGGCTATTAATTATCGCGCTCGAAGGCTAGAGAAATATATTTTCAAGGTTTCAGAGATTCATGCAAATGCGTTACAAGTCCGCACTCGTATTTGAATGATCATTACGTCACTATAATCGAAGCAAAGTATAGGCGAAATAGCTTATTCCTACCGCATACATATATCTTTTTCTGTTGTTTTCACTACATTTTATCTTCCTCTCGGAGGAAGCCGAGTTCGATCGGAGATTTTCTCGCTGCTGAGGAATTTCCGTTCGCCCATTGCGAATATCGTGCGATCTCGATATGATGCTTCTTATTTCCGCATGCATTTTGCATTAAGTGGAATAATATGTAGAATATTGTTACATTATGGATTCTTAGTATTAACTTGATCCGGCTTCTAATCATTTTATTAGCTGCTTGTGAATTGGAGCACGATATTTCATAGACGTACTTGGGCATGAATTTTCATAGGAATGAAACCGCATATACGCTGACTTTGATGTCTCATTTGTTTATTAAAATAGCTTACTCGACATTATCTGCACTCTTCACTCGCATCATTACCCTTATACCATGATTTGCGCAAAGAGGATCGATCTTTTTTTTTTATTCTCGAATTAGAAATACTGCACGCATCTCACTGAGATATTCGCAGAACATTATTTGTCTTTATTTAAATACATTGAAATACATTTTAATATTTATATATAACTCATCCGCCTAATAAAGCCGCTAAATGGTAATTGATAATAAGATAAGAAAAACTCTTAGAACAGAGGCTACGATAAAGATGTTAAAAATTTATTCTTTTGCTGGATTAAAAGTAGAGATTAATTCTTACTTATAAATTTCTTGATGTCTGTATAACATATCGAAAGTAACTGTTCGTTCACATAAAGTTAGTACAAATGTTATAGACACTTGTTATAAATATGCCACCGATTCATCGATTAATTTTCCCAAACGTTATGTTGCATTTGAATCAGCTATCAATATTTATTTACAATTTTGCAAAAATCACAATAAAAAAAGAACAGATATAGATAGTGCACTGTAGCATGCGTGCCTATATATACGTTCTTCTGTAACGATGTTTATTGTAATAATCATTTTTTAGCTATTTGCGACAGTTACAAAAAAGGGTTACAATGAACACCTTGTACATATACGGGATGTTCCAGAACTGATCGATAGTACAGCCGTGAAGAGAATAATTGTACATAAAAAATAAGTAAAAAAATAGACAGTAAAATTTTTATACGAGGCTTTGTTTTGCAGAAAAATAGCTTCGTATAAAAAAAGTTTATTCTACATTTTCAACTTATTTTTTCATGTAGAACCATTCCCTTCTCACTTACCACCAGTTTTGGGATCCCTTGTGTATACATATGTATTAAATCTTTATTACTTATTCCCTGACGTTTCATCAACACTTATTTTATCTCTTTTTTTAATTCCGTGTTTTTTAATTTTTATTTCTTTCAGGGTATCTAACTGATATTTATTTACAGGTGTTCAAGCTGAAAAGCAGGAGATATCTAATCAACGAGAAAATAATAATTCTGTATATACTGCTGAGAAATCGCCGAATAAACGAACAACGAATGGCGGAGTTGAGATGAACAATGCGAGCGTCGTAAATTCACCGGATCTCAGCCCGATAAAAAATATACGAAACGGGGAAGCAGAAGAAACAGAAGTCAGAAAAACAAAGGTAGATTTATTGATAATCGACATATTGTTTCAACGATAACTCTTTACAGGGAAACAGTAACCAAGACTTATTTTTCTATCCGTAGAGATGGCCAACCGATAAAGCTTATTACATAGCTAAGGAGCTCCTCATGACAGAACGAACTTACAAGAAGGATTTGGATGTTATTAATGTGGTATGTGAAACTGTACTTTGTTTCAGAGATGGAAAACACGTCAGTTGAAATACATTCAGTTTAGAAGGTGTCCTATATTCAGAGAAACAGAAAGAAGACTCACAAATTTTAAGTTGTGATTTATATTCATGTGCAGTGGTTCCGCGAGGAAGTTTCTAGAGAAGCGGCATTAGAAGGGGAGACAGTAGTGTCTCTAATCGAGCTACTCGCCGACGTACATGGACCCTGCCTTCAAGAAATGGAGGCACGGCTGGCACGCTGGGAGAGCAACGCTCGTCACAATATCGGTGACTTTTTATACAATACGCTTCTAAACATTCTGCCTCTCTACGACCAATATCTGGAGAATCTCATCCCGGTGTTGGAGAAAATGGAATACTCTATGCGAACGTCGCGACGTTTCGACCAGCTCTGCCGTGATTTCGAATCGCAGAAGCATTGCTATCTGCCATTATCTTCATTCCTTTTGAAACCTCTACAACGATTATTGCATTATAACAGTATTATTGACAGTGAGTAATCCGAAATCAGATTATAGATTTGCAACGTGTACACCGATAATTCTTAATTTCTCAAAGTGATGTTCTTTTAGGATTACTGGATCATTATCCAAAAGATCATACCGATTTTGAGGATTGTTTGGCAGCGAGAGACAGACTCGGCGAAACATTGCTCGAGGGACTCACGATTATAAATCAAGCGGTAAGAAAATTAGGACAATTAGAATTGATTGATACAAAAACTTAATAAATAAAATGAATGGATCTGAATTATGAGAGTACTGATTGTTTTTCCACTAATTCACAGTAAAGTCAATTATATCAATTTTATATTTATTATTTTTAATTTTTATTTTTATTGTATACCATTGTAGGAAAATCTAGTGCAGTTATGCGAAATGCAAAGAGACATTACTGGTTTTGATAATCTAGTACAAGAAGGACGAAGGTTTATCAGGCAAGGATGCCTACAGAAGTACAGCCGTAAAGGTTTTCAACAGCGTATGTTTTTCTTGGTAAGTATGCTATATATTTCTTATTGAATGTGAATTTGATAATTCTGATAACAGATTAATATCGCGTTTTTTTTTCAGTTCTCAGACGTATTACTGTATACATTCCGTACCCAACAACCAACGCAATGTTTTCGTGTGCATGGCCAACTACCATTGAAAGGAATGAAGATTCAAGATGCAGATAATAAGACTGGAACGGATTTTGCTTTTATTATCGATGGACAAGGAAATCAGTAAATATCAAACGCTTTGAATTACATTGTACAATTGAAGAGATAATAGAGTGTAAAATATACTACAAGATACTAGTCATTAAAAGGTCGTTATTCAGAAGTCAACTAGCTAAACTGATTTTATTGAAGCACGCGTGCTATTAATGATCAGTATGATTGTGACTTCAACTCGGAAGAGCCAGTCGTGTTAAAGATATTTTAAGGAATAGAAATTAAAATATTTTCAATGTTATACTATTAAAATTAAAAACATAACAAAAGTAAAAGAAGATATAAAATTTAAATGATTTTATTTTTGCAGATCATTAACAGTTGCAGCAAGCAACGAAGAAGAGAAAGAGAGATGGATGGATGATTTAAACATGGCTATAATACAGATCGATGCATCGGATGCGAAAATGCCGTATTTAAGTTTAAAATCTTGTAGTAAGTGACTGTTAAATTAAACAATATAAACTTGAAGTGTACTGAGTGAAAGAATATTTCATCATAGCATTCTTTTTTAATGAAAGAAGATTACTTCTAAGATTTTTTTTTAATGCAAAAGTTCTAGGTTCAGCCGATGAAGTGGGAGATGGTGTAGGATTAGAAGTAGATCGAACTAGTTGCGGAGGTGCGAAGGCCTCACAACGTAGCAATACTACAGTTCACGTTTGTTGGCATCGTAATACAAGTATTAGTTACAGTGATCAACTACGAGCGTTTCAAGTATGTTAAAGTTTCGAGTAATATTTGTGTATCACTGATATCTTATCAGTCATTATACTTGGATATTCTACATAAAAATCGATATATTCATTACATACATTGTTTCAGAACCAGCTTAGTGGATTTCTTTTACGGAAATTCAAGAATAGCAATGGTTGGCAAAAGCTTTGGGTTGTATTTACTAATTTTTGTTTATTCTTCTACAAATCTCATCAAGATGACTTCCCATTAGCTTGTTTGCCATTATTAGGATATGCTGTTTCTACACCATCAGAAAAAGATGGAATTAACAAGGATTTTGTATTTAAGTTACAATTCAAAAACCATGTATATTTTTTTCGAGCGGAAAGTGATTACACTTTTGGGAGGTAAATATGCAGGTTATTTTTATGATTTTAAAAAGTTAAAATTTAAAAGAAAAATACAACGATAACTTTATATTTTCAGATGGATTGAAGTCATTCGAAGTGCAACTCAACAAAGTCATATGCCCATTAGTATGAATGGAAAAGAAGAGTATTAAAACTAAATTTACATGGATATATAATTACCGAAATAATTATTAAGATTAAAAATAGTTAAGATTATAGAATCCTGCTACGAAGTATAGTTTCAAAATGATATACAACAAAAAAGTCTAAATTTTTGGCCTTATATACAAAATTAAGAGTCACAATTGGTGATATTTTAGATATTATATATAATATAAATTTTGATTGTGTATACAGTTTTCTGGAAGAACAACTTATCTTTAATTACATATTTTTTATTTTTAAGCTATTATTCTATTATTTTGCTAGTAATATATTGCAAGCATTTACTTAAAACTAAAATATTTAATGACTTTGGAGTATTGTATTTTTTGACTTGAGTCATTCTTCCAAAGAACTCCACAATTTTGAAGATAATTAAAAATTGTTATGCCAATATATAAAAATATAATGATAAAAATGATATAGGAAATGATTTAGATTTTAAAAAATATAGAAAAATTTTTTTGTATAAGTCACAAGACTTGTTGATATGTAATTTATGCTTTTAATATAAAACTTTAAAATGGCATTATATATATATATATATATATATATATATATATATATATAATGCATATATACATAAGTGACAAGAATCTCAATGTCATGTCACAAATTTATAAAGAATGTTATTCATAGAAAGAGATAGAGATAGAACTATATATATAAATATGTAAATATAAAATTTGCACATATATTAAATATATATTCGCGTTTATAAGAGTTTTTTTTAATAAAGCTTTTTTATATCTGTTCTTTATTGAACAATAGTCGCGCGAACAAGTTGCAGTTGAATAGCGTAGTAATATAATATTAAGTAATATATTTTTGAACATTTTATCTTAAAGACAAAAGTTTTTATCATATAATTTACTCATTATATATAATTGATTGCTACTGTGCGATTATTATCCAGTATAAAACGGGTATAACGTTAAATCTAAGATATATTAATAATGCGTTTTGAAAACACATTCTGTTGTAATATAAGCGAAACTTAATGACAGTCACAAGATTATTATACATATTAGTATTAATATCGGACCAATTTTATAATCAAATCTGTTTGTATAATGATTATCGTTTTTAAATAAGACAATAATTTTGTTAACATTTTTCTCTCTTATACTATCTAATTCGTATTAACAAAATGTGTAAAATGGAAAAATGTTTATGAATTGTAGCTCTAAGGAAATGCTTATGATTTTATAAGTTTTAGTAAATGGTGCCATTGTGCTTTTTAGAATCAATCTATGATATAGCTTTTGCACAAAGAGACTGCAAAAATTTTTTTTATAAGATGGCAATATAGTGCTACATAATCTATTTTTACTATTTCTTTGTGTGACGTAGCTATTTAATTGGCAAAATCCCTAAGATAATCTATCTAAATAATGAATCAAAGAGATGAATAATCATTAAGTTAATCGTTAAGCTTGCTTGATGTATTTAGATTATATAGAAGTCTTTTAAAAATATGAGAATGTATTGATTTATTGAATTACGCTTTATTAATCAGAAAACATTTTTAATTTTGACATTTAAAAATATATCTTTCGGATTTGTTTCAGAAGGTTGTTTGTTGTATGATTTAAATTATAATTAATATATAACGACGAAGCAAAACAAAAAGAGAAAAAGAAAGAGAAAATAAGAAAAGAGAAAAATGGGAAAGAATATACTGCCCGGTTGAAAATCTGTGAGTGAAAATTTAATCAACGCTTTATGAAGACATATCTATGTAGAAATTTACTTAAAATAAATTATCAATAGTATCCCTAAAGTACCTTTGCCTCGTTAAATATTGATGTACAATGCTTTCTGAGTGTTCAATAATCTAACAGATACATATTCGTAAATAAAATAAAAAATTCAAATATTAATATGTTAAAGTGTAGATATTTGCCTCATTTTAATCGCAAAGAATGCAATTCCAGAAGGACAGTCTTATATCTACAATGATGAGAAATTACGATAGTATAACATTTAGGTACAACAATAGATCGAAAATAGAAAAAGACCGAAATACATTCTAATCAAATTAAAGTGCATTAGACAATTTACACAAGTACGTAAGTTATAGTATGTTAGTGTTCACCCAAATAAATGTATATCCTCTATACAGCATGTGTCTCAAAATAACTTTCTAATCCTAATAAATTACTTTTTGGCTAAAACTGTTGATCTCGATATCGAAATAATCCATAACTCTATTTCAGTTATTCACCTACATCGTATATTTATCTTTAAATTATTTCTTGCAACTAAGATAAACAAGCGAATGTAACAAATGAATGTCATAATTATGTACTATGATTATCATGTTTTGTTGCAATAAACATATATCAATGTGATTACTCTCACATTTTTTTTCTAGCTGATAATGATTGCTATTTTCTGATGAGATATTCGAAAGAGATAGAGGTTACGAAACTGTACAGATTAGCAAATGTTTTATTATATGATTCTTATGGAATATATATATATATATATATATATATATATATATATATATATATATATATATATGTACAATAAAGATGAAGGTACACAGTATGTCTGAAACATCTCCAGAAAAAATCGATGAATACATATATCAACTTTTATTCATATCGATTCCAATGATGTCAATTTATTTACAATTTCAGTAATCTATCTCGATAAAAACTTACAAATTAAACAAAATTCGATACTATATAAAATTCAATAATAGCTATATATAAATTAGCTTCAATAATCGGTGTTCTATCATTTAAAAAAAACATACATTTTTTTATTTAAATACTGAGATAAAAAGAATTAAAATTATTTTTTTAATTCATATCTACTCAGTATACTATATGAATCAGCAAAATTAAATGATAATTTAGTTTTGCTTGAAGTGTCAATAAGTGAAAAATTTTATAAAAAACCACAGATTATTTAGCACAAAAACTAAAGATATTACAATATATTCGCTTTTGAAGTACATTTAATATTCTCACCACATACACATTTTTTTCAAATCTGTCGCATATTTTTCACACGCCAAAAAATATATGCATAGCATGGCATAAATAAGATTTGTTGTTTTCTACTACAACAAATTCTGCATAATTTTACATTCTGTATAATCTTATCAGTCTGTATTTAAACAGATTATTCCTTGTTGCTGGCTTCATCCGATACATCACTTGCTTCTGTATTAAGTAAATTAGGTTTTCCTTTTTCAGCATTAATTGAATTTCGAGAGCTTCCACTAGCAATATTCCCATTATCAGTTTTCTCAAAATCAAATTTCTCTTCCACTGTATCTGTATCAACTACAGACGGAAGTTTTTTCTAAAAAAATTAAACGATTTGGAATTGATTATTGCATTCAGCACAATTTCATAAAATTATATTTCATAATTTTATGAATAGATTAAAATATTAATTTAAAACATACAAATTGCATAATTCCAATAACAATACATATATTTTATTAAATTTGCTTATTACTTTGATACACGGTGTCTTAATAGCGTTATTTATAAATTCCGTTCCTTTAGTTAGAACTAGAAAAAGACAGTGATGGAACCATTCGGCATGTTTTATCCAAGGATCATCGTCCAGGTCCAAATTCTCTAATTGTCCACCGCAGTAATAGCATGTTACTATTTTATCGCTATTTCCCGAATGATAGAATCCAGCAGTTGCTAGTTTTTCAGCTTGTGACTTTATTTTAGGCCATCTATTATACGATGCTAATCTAACAGCATAATTAATGTATTGGGGATACTTCGGTATTGAGGCTGTATGGTACAGAAGATGTTTCAGCCAATAATTTATTCTGTCTGCTGTTTCTTCGCAATGCTGGTTTGCAATAATCTTCAACACCTCCTCACAGTATATTCCACATTCGTCTACTCCTTCAGGACTAGATGCAGGAATTGTGCTAGGATCCATATCGATCGGTACTTTTTCCCATGAAATATTATTAATAAAATCGCATCTTTTAGAGTTCAGTTTATGCCTGACTATCGGATTGTCTCCTGGTTTCCATTTAATTAATTCAATCTCACACATGAAACATTTTACTTTGTCGCTTTCGCCCGTATAATAAAATCCAGCCGCTGTGAGTTCTTCTGGCTTTATCCATAAGTTCGACCAGTCTTTGAAGCTGTCCAAACGGACAGACTCTAATCGATAATCTTTGGTAGTAGTCATCTTTATAGTATTAGATATGTAAAAATCAATATTTCAGCTGTAAAGAAAAAAAATATATCATTAAATTTATATAATTTATTATATTAATATTTCTCCCCCCCCCCTCTCTCTCTCACTTTCATCTTTTTGTAAAAGAAATATATGTGTAGAAAAAAATGTTATGTCATACACATAGTCTGTCATAACGACAATATGTTTAACGTATTAAAATTGATTTTTCCCGCAAAAAAACCATTTCGCATCAATTATGAATTTGATTTGATTTAAGTATAACCTTCAGTCATATCTGATCTATATTAATGTTTTATTAATATTATTATTAAATGTTTTTAAAATATTTTTTTGAAGATGCATGAGCATCGCAAACTCGATGACTATAATGAGCGGCGAAGAGGACTTTGAAATAAAAAGCTCGAAATCCTCTTTCTTTTTTCTACTCTGTTCTACTGTTTAATGTACAATCACATTTATATTATAACTTATATTACCGAATTTATATTATAACTTATATTACTTTATAATAACTTATATTAATGTAATTACACTATTTACATACGAATTTGGATTGCAGCAAACAAATTATTCACGTCGGCGTATAAGCACGATTGTCATCAGCTAATTGAGATGGTGATCTGTTTAATTGTGGTAGGCTGCGAATAAAAGATTTCAAGTACGGATGCGCGCTTTCTTTTATAGGAATTAATATTTTCTAGATCTTTTCGCGTCTCGATCTTTCGTCGGTCAAATCAGTTGTTATGATGACAATGTTTTTTCAATATTTAATCTTTTCGTGAAAATCATAATAGTTGATTGTCTCCTCTGTTTTGTAAATTTAAATATATTTCAATTATTTTTGTTGATATATAAACTTCCTTTTAATGTCATATCATTTAATTTGTGTGTGTGTGGTGTGAGTTTATTTATTAACTAATAATTTACTTATTCTGATACTCTACTTTCATGGACTATCACACTCTTTCTGAATTCTTCTATTTCGAGTGATATTTTAACATGAAATTAAGGATCTTTTGCATTTTTAACTCTTTAGCGAAAATAAAGACCGTTTTAAGGAAGGAAATACCTTTACAATCTTAAAAGAATATACTTTTTTTGCATAAAATATTAGTACAACATATGAAGAATATACTGACAAAATTTTATATCGAAATTTGAAGAATTGGCGGAGTTATTATCTATATACGTAACCAGAGCGTGCCATATAGCACGCTCGGAGCAAAAGGATCCGCCTATTGTAATCTTCTCATAATCCCTTCTCCGATATTATTGCCTGCTCAAATAGAGAAGAAATATCTACTGACCAGATATTTTGGAGAGTGTCAATTAACTTCAAAGATGCTTAGGTGGTTACACGCAGAATACGAATAAAATCATATAGTTTTTATCTTTCAAAACTTTGAACGCGTTTTTCTCAAAGCGTTATTTTTAAAATTGACGTACAAGATAGTTTAAAAACTATTTAACTGATCCTCTTCAAATTGTAGATACAATTAAACTATATAATTAGCTTCTATGTGAATCTAAATGTTTATAAAAATTATTTTAAAAAAATACTTATTTATTGCAAAATTCAATGAAAATTTCATGAAAAATTTAAATCTTTTTTTCAAACATACGACAAATTTTAACTTTAAAAAAGTTTGTTCTGTTTGTTTCGGATCAATATAATAGGAGCTATGTGCTAGCAACTCACATCGCCACCTTTGTTATTTGCGGTGTTGCAGCTTCATTTTTTAATATTTTATAAATAAAATATATTTAGATATACTCAAAAAATAGACAAAGTAGCATAAAAAATTTTGAAACAATTAATCAAGAGTTACTACACTATACTGACTAATTGTAAATTGTTTGCCCACTAAAGATTTTTCTGTTAGAACCGAAACGTTTGGAGTTTTAATTAAATTATAATTGATTCGTTCAATATAAAACAGATTTTTGTGCACTGACAGCGTTCTTGGCTCTCATTGCCCTTTATAGATACTCATTTGAAATTTTAATTCATTGTGCTATCGAAGACTTTCTTAATTTTGTATATTTTAAATTGTTTACTTTTCATAAATTTTATAAGGATATAAAAAATGTCGAGATAAATATTGGAAAGTACGGAAAGATTTCTCGATTTTGTAAAAAAAAAAATGATTTAGCGACTGCAAAAGAATATTCGATAATATCGGAACATTGTGTGTTAAAATTAATATTTAATCTCTCGGGAAATAACGTCTCTTGACGTTAATTCATGAGAGACGGTCTTTCCGAGCAGATGATTCCCATAACAAGGTAAAACAAATAAAAATTCGTAATGATCCCGCTGATGTAGCCGTGCATTTATCTTTACGAGTATATAAGCTTCATGATCGAAAATATGCGGTAGCATCGTAAATAGCACGTATGCGTAAAACGTGAGAAAAAAACTGCATATAATGTTAAACCGTTTCTGGTCCGCTCTACCGGTAATGAACTTAATGAGTTTTGGCATAAAAGCGGTTTTTTTTTCTTAATTACGATCTCACAGCAAATATGGTGAATCAAGGGAATTTAACAAGCCGTTCACGTGTGCTGATGAATAAGCATGTAACCTGACGCGCGAGATAGAGGCCGAAATACGTAATAAAATCTCGAAAAGAAGGCCGTTTATTGTTTCATTCAAGAGTCAACACAAATGTTTTTATTCTATTATTGATGAAATTGATCTTTTATAAAATTAGATAATGATACATCTTTTCTTTTATTCGCAAATTCTACTATTAATATAAGTATAGTTATTACCGATACATGTTTTTGTTACTTTCAATAATTGCAATAGAATTGCTCTCAGAATAATTTTCGACGAAAAAAACATGTTTCGTGATTACACGGAGATGAAGTTAAAAATTTCTAATTAATGGTAAGAAAAAAAACTTTTGATATTTGTAAAAGCAGAAAGTACTTTTTAAGATGTTGGACAAGTCCAGTGCCATCAATGTAAGATTAACTTTAATCTCGGTTAAATTTACTGAAAAAGATAAACAATAAGTTAAGAAATTGAATCGAGAGTTTAAAGTTATAACTTACTCTTCACTTTGTTCTTAGAATAAAACAAAAAGAAGAGTTAATTGATCTGAGATTAAAATTAAACTATGTTGGTACTGTTGATAGAAATAGATAAATATTAGTCAGATAAAAAACCTATATCAAATGATGTAATTAAACAAACGCTAATTATTATCTTATTCTATACAAAAGTGTTCCATTTGCGCACTGTTTTAACTACAACTTAAAAAAGGGGATATAAATTACTTGCTTAATTTTTTTTTCTCATTCTTAACATTTCGAAGATTATACAATGTTAAATTAGTATGAATTAGAAGTATATAATGTTATCCGCGATAACGCAAGAAAATACCGGGAATTAAATGTAGTTGTGGTCACAATCTGTAATTATCATTCGTAATATTTATTCTTTTTTTACTCGTTTTTCTTGCATGTACAAAATACGTTCTAATTGATGTTCTTGCCGGAAATTAAGAGCTGATTGATAAGTATCTATTTCATCTCTTAAGAAAAAGATGTGTGGAAATTCCGTGGCTACATGTTCTCCAGGATATCGAAGATGATAAATGATACTCGATAGTTGTTGCATCGATATCAGCGAAGGCAATCGTTGGAGAAATCCAATATCATCTATTACCTTGTCAACGTACATGGCAACTTCGGAAAGAAGTTTTTTATTAGCATTAAATTTAAGATTATTTATCTTATATTTATTTAATTAATATTTATAATAATTTGTATTATTTTACTTTTGAGTAATTGTTTTATAATTTCTTTTTATATTTGTACTTTAAATGTAGAAGGATACTTATGAGCCAGTGTGTCTGAAAATACATTTTAAAAACTTTATTTACATTCAGTATCAATATTTACATTCAGTATCAATATTAAACAAAAAATGAATTCGGTAGATTTGAGAAGATAAACTATTATAATTGTCTTATACTTATATTATAATATCTTTTTATAAATATTATCTATATTAAAAAAATTTTTTACATTGCTTTATTAATATCTGTAGATATTTTTTAATTATATCTGAATTTTGTTTATTTGTTGTATTTTATTCATATTTGTCAAGATATACACTAACAAAAAAAAAACACAATATAATGAACATATAATGAATAAACGAATATAATTATTTAAAAAAGTATTATAATCGCATTCTTGATAAAAACTGTCAGATTAGCGATAAATCCATCATTTGTTAATCCTATTGTATTTTATACGAGGCATAAAGTTCTTTAAACATTTATTAGATACATCTAACGATACAAAAATTAAACAAAATAAGTTTAAAGATAATTACTTATCTCTATTTAATTTGACCTTTTTTAATCTGAGAAAAACAACATAGTAGCCTGTAAATTTTTAAATCTTTATATTTTCTTTACTTTAAAAATGAAATTTTTATTGACTATGTATTTTTGCACAAGAAAAGTGGCTGTGTAGAAGCTTTTGTTCTCTATTCAGACAGCGAGATAAAAGATTTATGATTATATACACTTTAAGAATAGTTTTAATGATTTATTTACCTCCGTATCACGATTTATTATTTGCATTTTATGGAAATTTAAACTGCGTATTCAAGCATATACACAGCGATTGAGTCAGTATTTAAACATTAAATGGAAGTTATCATAGATTCTTTTAATTTATCGGCGCATGGCGTCTTTTACACACAGACTTTAACAACAGTTTGCGAGTTTAGTTTATTAAATGAATATCTTCTTGTATTATGTTGTTTATTTTATGCTAAGTATGCAAATCATAAATCATTGCATCGAGAAAATATCAAAAAATTTTGATGACGGCAGCCATGAACTATCTCGCTATTTTGATTATATGTCAGTTTAATCTTTTAAAGCGATTAGAGAGAATTTGTTGTATTTTTTCCCCGTTTTATTTAATTATGATAATGTGAAAATGTAGAAATATATAATACGTGCGATATTCTCAGATTATGTAATAAAACCTAAAAAGGTTTTTGAAAAAAATATCATATTTTTTAAATTTGAGATTTATTAATGGTTACCGCATGCTGTGCCATCAAACGATTATACAATGTTCCATAAAAATACAGACAAATCGATCCCGGGAAATTTGCGGTTCTAACAGAATGTAATTTTTAGCATAAATAACCAAAGTGTTTTAATTATCGGATGTAGTAAGAGAATATATACGTTTTTATTTAATATTTTTCCTATAATTTAATTTACGTAGCGTATAAATTGATATGCTGTTCACAGAATATACATTTCGTAGAATCACATATATATATATGTGTGTGTGTGTATATATATATACATATATACACACGCGTGGTCAAGTGAAATCCAAATGAACAAACTCAACTGATTATCATTTATACACACACTAATTGAGACGAAGTAAAGAGTTTAAGTAAAGACACATAAAAAATGCAAATTAATAATTTTTAAAAAATTACATTTCGTTCTTACGGAACTTACAACTTACGGAAAAATAGGAATTATATAATTTTTATGTGCTGTCTTATGGGTATTTTATGTTGAAAGTAGTATCGGCTGTTTTGCATTCATATCTACATTTTATATTTATTTTTTTCTAAAATTACATAACATGTAAATAAACATGTAAATAAACATGTAATAAACATGTCTTGAGTATTGCGATATTGTTTCCTCTATTGCCTATGTATTTTCAAATTCTATTACGATGATCTATTAAATTAGCTATATTTTTCTTTATGCTTTCTAATGAATATAAACTCTCATAAATATGAACTCTTCAACGAATATATGATTTTAATTTTACTACTATAATTATTCAATTAGAAAACATAAAAATTTTAAAAACAATACTAAATTTTGTGTTAACATTTATTTTCAGACATTACACATTTATTCTTTACACAGTAATTTGTGATAATAGGAAAATCACAATTATTATTGACAAATATTATTACGTATTAACGATTGGCATAGGTAATAAATCTGTAAAATGACATTGAGATTCATCAAGACAAATCAGCTGGAGGCTACAAATGACTTTCGTGTAAATATTTTATAGTATAAGATGTGTCATCTCGTGGCTGTTTGAATTATTAAAAATTGATAATGTCAACGACCAAACATTTACATTATTAACGGATATTTAGCACACATTCCCAACAATAGTAAATAAATGATAAGTTACTCGCAAATTAGTAAATCATATTAAACAAGAGAAAATGTCTTTATTTCGTACTACTCTATCCTTATTTCTCTTTGTGATTAAATCTCTTGTTCTGCATATGACTTGATCTTTTAGAGGCTTCTTTTCTTGAATTGTCTAATAAATATATTTTTGCTATAAATAACAAGTAAAAAATTACTTTATTTTCCATACTTCTCTGAAAAGATAGACTTAATCCGTAGAATACAAATTATTGTTTTAGCATAAATTATTCTTATATTTCTTATATCTTTTTTTAAATATTTATCTTCTTTTTTTTTACAAAGGTCGATTCATTCGATTGGTCTAACATTGGATTACCAGTACTTTTTTATGTTATCGCGAATAACTACAAACAATATATTTTTGCATTATTCATATCTGACGCTTAATCTTTGAAACGTCAAGAAATGAAAAAATCAATTAAAGAAAAAAATTAAGAAAGTAAATTGTGTACACCTTTTATTTTTAGAATTGCAATCTATATTGCATTCGTCTAACTTAAAATACTTTCTGAAGACAATTGTTTACATTGTATTTTGTAACAGGATGTAAACTATTTATGTCATCGAAATTAAGGTAAACGAAAGTACAAGAAAATACGATGACAGGTCCAGGTGAATTCCCGACTAAGATCCCGGATAAGATCACACATTAGGTGATTGTCTCAACCTTGTGTGTGCATCGTACTTTTTTGCTCTTATTGCTTCTCAATCTCTCTAACGGAGTACTCAGAGTTTTAAGAAGGCATGAGTGATCGAGTGGGAGACAAGATATAAAGACTTGGCGGCCGATCAGGATAGAGACCAGATATCGTCATGTGGCAGTATCGGACAATTGGCCTTTTGGCCTTAATATTCGCAACATGTACCCAAGCACAAATACCAGCTGGTGGAGTAGGAGGAATAGGTGGAATAGGTAAATTATTTTCTTCTTCTGTATTAACTTGTCATCATTATTAATTTGCCTGAGATACATTTTGCTTTTGTTATTATTTTTATTGTTTAAATAAGAAAGGATATATTTGTTACAAAAAGAAAAACTCTTTCATCAGATCTGTGGAACATATAAAAGAAAACTTAATATTTTATTATCATTATTAAATATTTTCTTATCCTAATATAAATATATTATATACATATACATATACATATATGCATGCATAAAATACACAATTAATATTTTATTTTACATAACAAGCAAAATAAAAATTTTGAACAGCAAAATGATAAAATAATTACAATACATGTATATACATTGTTCTTATTTAAAAATTGATATTTATAGTCTATACAAGATATAATGCGTAAAATGTCAATTTGATTTTCTAAGATTTTATTATTAGTAAGATAACGATAATCTTTCTCTCATGACGTAACATTCATTAATATATGTGTGTAAATGCGTGTTGCGCGTCTTCCTTTTTAGCTTTGCGATTACTCTTCGAAGAAAGCATATATAAAAATACAAAGCCACCGCAAGTTTTAGATTTTTTTCTGAAAAATTGATAACAAATATTTGCAATAATTGCAGAAATTTGTTATAGTTGCATAGATAACTGTTGTTTGTAAATACTTGAACTCTGATCCAAGATAAACATTTTGCTTAAACTAGTACATTTTTATTTTTTACAAGCATTGAAACAATTTTATATTTTTACTCCATAATAGTCAGGAATGTATATGTATACCGTGGAAATAGCGGTTTCAGCCATGAAGTTAGCGTAAGTGAGGGACTCGGAGGTGCAATCCCTCCTTATGTTGGAATTGACGGCAGTCATGGTGAATATGAAAAAAGAGAAATTATTTATAAAAAATATAAAATATTTTATTCTGTATATAAATGGATTTGTGATTTATTTAAAATCATATTTTCAATCATTTAATTTGATAATATAAAAACAATTTGTTCAATTTGTTGCAGAAAATGAATTACTGCGTTTGAAGCGTTATAGTGGAGGTAGCGCTTTCAGTAGCGCTAGCAGTTCGGCCAGCGCAAGCTCGTATGGTGATGGTGGCGGTTTCTCCAAATCCGATTCTCAAGCTATCGGTAGTGCTTCGGCAGGTGCACAAGCCTCGGCTTTGACAAATGGAGGATACGGAGGCGGTGGACATGGCGGTGGTGGATACGGTGGTGGTGGACACAGTGGTAGTGGACACGGCGGTGGTGGCGGTGGTCATGGTGGCGGACTTGGAGGTAGCAGTGGACACGGCGGTTACGGGGGTGGCGGTGGACATGGTGGCTTTGGCGGTGGCAGTGGACACGGTGGTAGTCTAGCAGGTGGTATTGATGGCATTGGTAGCGGAGGTGGATACGGAGGCGGTAGTCATGGCGGAATCGGAGGTGGCGGTGGACATGGTGGAATTGGCGGTGGTCACGGAGATGGTGGACTCGGAATTGGCGGTGGTCACGGAGGTGGTGGACTCGGAAGTGGCGGTGGTCACGGAGGTGGCCATGGCGGTGGTCACGGAGGTGGTGGATATGAAAGCGGCGGTGGATTAGGAGGTGGACATGGCAGCAGTGGTGGATACGGAGGTGGTGGCCATGGAGGTGGAGGACATGGAAGCGGCGGCGGCGGATACGGAGGCAGCGGCGGATACGGAGGCAGCGGTGGATACGGAGGTGGCGGCCATGGAGGTGGGCACAAAGGCGGATATGGTGATTAACTTTTTATTTTTATTAATTTTGAGCAGTTTAATCAAGAATAATTAATTTTCTAATTATATTTCTTCAAATGTTTAATTTACAAAAGCATATATCAATACTTAATCTAAAATTAATGTTTCGTAAATTTTTTTCAGGACTCGGAGGCTATGGTGGTGGTAAGTTTAAACAAAAAAATTTGTATGTATATAGAGTGTAGATATATATGTAGATAGTGTAATAATAACTAGAAATTAATACTTAGTGATTTAAATATAATTACGCTTCGTTTTCATTTTAATAGAATAATACGTTTCAAAAATATTACACTAAAATATTTGCGCAGTCTAAAAATAATATAGAAATAAGTATAATTCATCAGATAACAGAGTAAAAGTAATTTTAAAAAAATTATCTAAAACAAACGGTTTTTATTCTTTGCTTTTTTTATAACAACAGTAATAATTTTTCTCAATTTAATAAGACCATTTTAATATATAAAGCTTTTTATACCCGCTTTATTTTTTTATATAATTTTTGCGCATTTTTAGATAGTCACGGTGATGGAATTGACAAAGTTAGTGGAGGTGGTTATGGTGGAGGTGGGTCTAGTGCCGGCAGCTACAGTGGAAGTAGTGCCGGTGCTGGCAGTTATGGAGGAAGTAGTTCAGGAGGACATGATGGTGATGGCCACGGAGGACATGGTGGTGGTGGTGGTGGTGGTGGTGCTGGTGGTGGTGGTGGTAGCGGTGGTGGGTATGGCGGGGCTGGTTCTCATGGAGGTAGTTACGGAGGTGGTGGAGGTGGCTATGGCAACGATGATTTGGGAGGTAGGTTCTAATACAGATAATTACGGAGGTGACCATAAAAAAACATTTAAAAAAATATTTAACTTGTTTATGCCATTAAAATCTATTCGATTTAAATATATTTGAAATTATCTTTGTTTTTTAAATTTTATATTTTCAACATACTTTTATTATTTCTACAATCTCTCCAGTATTTAATTCTAAAAATTTGAATTATTCTACATTTCCATATCTTTTCAAGTTTTGAGACTATGTAAATTCTATGTAAATTTTAATAATAGATGGTGATGGTAATCTTGAAAAAGGTACATTAAAAAATTAAGCTAATACTATTGCTGAATTAGGTGGACATGGAGGCGGTGGACATGGAGGATCTTTAGGTGGACATGGAGGAGGTTTAAGTGGTGGATACGGTGGAGGACATGGAGGTGGATTGGGTGGTGGACATGGAGGTGGATTGGGCGGTGGACATGGAGGTAATTAGAATAAAAATTTAATGGCACATGAGATAATGTTAATTATTTAAGATAAATTAATTAATCATTGGGTCTCATGTTCTAGGTGGATGTGTTAGTGGAAGATGTGGTACTAGTGGTGGTGGATATGCTAATGCCCAAGCTAGTGCGAGCGCAAATGCCGGTGCTGGAAGTGGCGGATATGGAGGTCACGGAGGTCTTGGCGGTCACGGACCGGGAGTGGAGTATGTATTACAAAAAAAATATATATATATGAGTACATACCATAAAATTTCGTAGTATTTCAATCTCAGTTACTCATGATTTGAAAACAATTTATATATAAACCTCAATTTTGTTTAAAAGATTAAAAAAATATTTTCTAATTTAACAATCTACTATTATGATTAATAATAATTAACTCGGTGTTATAATTATAGTCCAAAACACTGCAAGAAAAATTATTCGGCAATCGTCTAATGACATCAGAATTTAGTATATGATGAACTAATCCGTGTTTTCTCAACAGAATAGATTTCAAGGTGAACAAGTTTTTCGCTTGTAAGATCGAATATCTCCGTATATCTTATTCGTTATAATCCATAATACGCAAACTACGTATTTGATTATGGAAATCGGTAAAACATGATAATTTATTGCACAAATAAACCTTGAATGGACAGTCAACAAAGACCCAAATAGCTAATACTAATTGTTGTTTCTTTAAGAACTTTACACATTTCATACAAAATTTTCAATATTAAAAAGTTTTTTCAGTTTCATTAAAAAATATGTTTTCTTTTATTTCTATAAAAAAAAACTTTAATATTATTGAAATTATTAAAAAAGAGGAATATGTTAAAAAGAAAAGGCATGTCTGAGATCATCATCTAAAAATTTTAAAGTACTCATTATGTACTTTATTATAACTTTCAAGTCAAAGTATTAAAATCCCTTGATAAGAGACATTAATTTTTTGATAACTGTCTGATTTCGTTTGTAGTCTATTCTCCCGTATTGGTGACACTGATGACGGTGGTACCAGCAAGAGCGGTACTGTCGAAGGAGCCAAAGGAGTTTACAGCAGCAGCGCGTCTAACATAGACAATACTGGTAAAGGTACTTACTCTGTTAAAGCTGGTAAAATTCCAGCATAAATGTCGCGTTTAATTTTCATCTTGATTTCGGAAATTGTTGCTGTGCTAGAGATCTTCCTTACGACTCAAGATGCATAGCTGTAATTACAAATATCTATTTTTACATAAACGTTATTTTACATAATTCAAGGTTTACGGTTTATTTATTTCCAAATCCCGTTAAGCGTAATGTAATGCTGAAAATAAATCCATGAGATTATATAACATTCTTCTAAGTGCTTTATTGATGTTTCCTAATCCCACAAAGAAAAAGCATTTACGTCTACAATTAACATTAAGATCAATGTCTAAATATCGAAAATATTTCTATTTATTTTCGTATTTTTAAATGATTTAGAAAACCTCTTTAATTTATGTTAAATTAAAGAGTGATCCACTTTCCTGTTTTACCCATTTTTGTAATAAAAAAATTTTATTTTTTCACATCTTATTTAAATATCTACAATCTGTTATAATAATCAAATATGTCATTGTCTAATAAATCAGAAACTAGCAATTACGGCGTTTAGTTATAAAAATGTTTTCAAGTTTATCTTTATTTCTAAGTGTAATCAAATGAAACTTTATTGAATCTTAAATTATCTGATTGTATAGAGCTTTAAAATCTCTCAATATAAGAATATAAATATGACGAATCATAAGTACCGATCAAGTAAATCATAATGCCTGTTATCTTGCTACATAATAAAGCAACCTGCTATATAATAAAGCTATGCGTTAGTTAATGCTGTTTTTATTAGCTGGGAATACCGGTTTTTCATTAATGAATACTCAAATGATGTAATTTATCGCTAATCGCGTTGTGTAACTCCGTGATTATAATATAATAGTCTGACGGTACATCAAGACTTGTTTGTGTTCGTCGGGATTACAAATCCGGTTGCATGATGATGATTGACTGGAAATTCTTTTGTTATTTCCTAGTTTTTTGTAATGTAATTATCCGTCTTTAATTGAGTGTGTTAATACATTTTCTGCACAGTGAGTTTTGTATGTTTTATTTTTTATGTTTTGTACGTCACAATAGAATTTTCATTATTATTATTATTAGTTGAACAAAATATATGCTGTAATATGATTAAATAAGATTATATTTTCGCAATTAATGTATTGAACACGCTCTTTACTTTAAATTATTATTTAGCTAACTAATGTGCGTAATTATAAATTTTGTATTAGATAATGTTTATTTTTATATAGCGTTTTTAAAAAATAATGGTGCCAATTACCAAAGACAGTTATTAGTAATCAACATAATTAATAATTTTTTAAAATGCATTATTTTCTTTTCTTATACAACGCATTCATATACTTGTATAATATGTATAATGAAATCAGTGAAGAATTAGTCAATACATCACTGTGGGTGATGATGATGTATTTAGCTTAAAATACCCAGCCCAATATCTACAATCACTTATGAATAATTCATATATAATGACTTTTTATATATGTACATTTTTTATGGGCATATATGATTTTATTTAATCGATGACGCAAATGGTACTCCTGAGGAAAAAGTATAAATACGTATATATATATATATATATATATATATATATATATATATATATATATATGTATATATACATATATTTTTTTTTTATTTCACGCATATATTTGTTTGACGATTCTATTATTTTTTGCCTTTTTGTAATTATTCGTAACACGCTATAATTTATGCAATGTGAAATAATCAGAGTGGAAAAGTTATTTTTAAAAATTAACTACAGTTACCGTTATTTAAAAAGATAACAATCTGTTACTATTTCCTTCACCTTTTAATATTGCAACATGAGCAAACTTAATTACGTTTTGTTAAAATATTAATAAAAGTAATAAAGCTTTTTATCTTGAATTCGCAAAACTACAAACAATTTAAAAAGAAAGACTTTTTTAATACTTAATCAATAAATACTAAAAAATGTAAATAAAAATTTTCAGTTTTTACTAAATTTAAAAATACAATAAAATTTATGCCTCTTTTCATCTTTGATGTTATGTTCCAAAATTTGTGGCGCTTTAGCGTCGAATGTAATTTTTATGAAGTTGGATGTGGAGCAGTGGATCTACAGGCATGAGAGAAACCTAAACCAATCATATTCAATCGGCAAGCTGGCTACCTGTTTTTGCCGACTTGGCGTCTATTATGTGCCGTTGTCCGAATTCCGAAGAGAGGTTAAAATTGTTTTGAATTTAGACGACTCACGAAGAGAGATCAATTGTTTGTATTATTTACGAAGGTATGCAGAATAGTAGTGACGATTGTACTTATGTTTTGTTGTTAAATAAAAAAATTACTGAACATCGCGCCATATAAACAATGCTTTAACGCGACTATTTATTTTTCTGTAATGCATAATTTCTTTAAGGTATTAATATTATGTTTGTGCATTGACAGATGAGTCGAAAGGAAGCATTATCTCAATTTATACAACAAATTCATGGTCGACCTGTTGTTGTAAAACTGAACAGTGGCGTCGATTATAGAGGTAGATATTTATTAACAATATTAATATATATTAATAAATACTTACTTTTAAATTTGATATGTAATAATATTTAGCAAATTGTTTATATTAAAAGTCAAGAATTGCGTCAATTCTTTTTATCTATATCAATGTGTTTTTAATGTAATTAGTGAATATTATTAGTGATTATTATTTTGGATCTTAAACCGATATTCATAATCAGTTCTTATACTTAAGACTGTCTTAAGTAGTCTTAAGATGTCATAAATCAATCACAGGTTTATTCATACTTGATTCTTATATTTAAGTATTAGGCGTTGGAATTAATTCGTAGCGTTTTTTAATGAAAGAATGTTATTTATTTCACATGAGCATTAAAAAATACATTAATGAAAGTACTTCCCATCACTTGTAAAACGCTACGAATTAATTCCAACACCTAATACAATTTTAAAATTTAATTTTAAGATATCATGAATCAATCAGAGGCTGATAGTGAGTTCTTATTTTAAAACTATTTTAAGTAATATATGTTTTAATCTGCTAATATGGTTCTCTGATTGGTTCATAATATCTTAATATTGTACTTGAGATGGTTTTAAATAGAAGAATTAATTATGAGAACCAGAAAAACCATACATATTAACATCTTAAGATATCACTTAAGATTGTCTTGAAATAAGATCAAGTTATTAATATTGACCTTAAAATACTTTTCTTTTAAAACACTCCATATTCTAATATTATGTATTGTTTGTAGGTGTACTAGCTTGTATAGATGGCTACATGAACATAGCACTTGAACAAACAGAAGAGTATGTTAATGGACAATTAAAGGATAAATACGGAGATGCTTTTATACGGGGAAACAATGTGTTGTACATCAGTACACAGAAACGTAGAAATTAATCATGAAATATAAATAACTAAAAACTAAATGTTTATTTAATAAGCTTTTGAAAAAATTCATCTTTACATATATCTTTAAATAACTACATTTTGGCTTATTTCTATACAGTAATTTGAGATGAGACAATTTTTATACTGTATAATAAACGTATTTATATGATATCTTCTGTGGACAGCAAAACTTACAACTACTGCAAGATTTTATTTTAAATATGGTCTGTTTCATTCACTAGCTCTTCATTTGGTAGTATTGTCTCAGTAACAATTGCTTCATTTGTATTTTCGTTAATTTGTGATGCTATACTGTCTACCTGGGATATATTCGTCTCATTATGGATTTTAAGATTATTGCTTTTGTTTAGAGTTTCTACATTCATATCATCGAACTTTGTTCTCTTAACTTCTTCATCGCGCTCTTTCTGCTTTTGGAGTCTTCTTTGAATAGCTAATAGCTTGTTCCTCTCGATTTTTTGCTTCAGTTCGTCACTCATTTCATTAGCGGTAGTATCTGTATATGGTATTTGTGAATTTTGTGTACCAATGGACTGCATTAAAAGCTTGTCAAATGCATCCTCATTTGAAGTGCTTGGAGGATCAATAGAAGCCCGTGTTTCCGCTTGCTTTTGTTTCTGAATTTGTTCTGTTATCAGTAAATCGAAATTATCCAAAGGCGCGCTTTCCTCCTGTTCATTCTCGTCATCTTTATCCATATCATTAGTGATCAAATTATCATCCGAAGTAATCATATCCAATCGATATTTCTTGATAAACACCTGTAAATCTTTCTTCGTACCTAGTTGCTCGAGTCTCGTGAGAAAATCATCAAAATGATATTTGGGAAATAATCGATAGGACCAATGTTCCAGTCTTTTCATGATTCTGTCAAGGTCCGTTTTTTCATGTCCCTTGCCGTAGAATTTAAAGCCTTCGAAATACTTTTCGATGGTTTGGATACCATTGGGGCCTGTCAGTCTTTCTGTGTTAAGTTTGGGCACAGGGTTTCTTACTACGTGTGACTTAGACTTGGACTTTGATGGATCGATTCTCCTTGCAGTTCCTGTCTCATTGTCAGAAGTCGCATCCTCTGCTTCTCCATGGCTGCCACGTTCGTCATCGGATTCTTGGTTCTCGTAATGCTCTATGATATCATCGTCGCCCTCGTAATCTGGAATATCTGCCATAATGATGTGAAGTATCTATTGATTCAATTTGATCACCGCTTAAGCAGGTTTCTGAAAAAAATCATCAAATCATGAGGAAAATCTTAAAATGCAGTAACATTTCTTAAATCAGTAAAAATAACATTCTTTCTTCTGATTAGTCAATCAAATAAACAATTGCTTCAAAGGATTTGTAGCAATTGACCTCGAAGTTGCGACTGTGACAAAATCGATGTGGGAGAAACAGTTTCTCATATCAAACGATATCAAATTTCTAAATAATTGGTCTTTAAACGATCTAAAAGTTACAGGTTAGACTTACTTAGGTACTAAGATTTACAGGTCGTTCTAAAAATCGCTGTCGTCGTGCGACTCGCAACTTCCTTTCCCGTCCTCCATAAATTTGTCAAACTGTCCGTCCGACTTTTTCATACGCTCCAAAACCGACACGAGCAACTTCTTATTCAGCCGATCGGTTTGCGTAATCTCTCGCACAACGGACTCGCACTTCGGTTCGTCTTGTGTCCGTTCGCTCTGCAGCTTCCCTAACATGTTACTGTCTCGCTCCATTGGAATGCCAGGCATCTTCTTCGTTGCTAAAGATGTTGTTTGCAGATTGTGGACGATTGTAAATCAGAGATAATCACGCGTGAACACGAAATATAAAATATACAAACGAAATATCAGCAGGAAACGTCAAAATACTAACCGGCCTCAATTAAGAAATAAAGATGACAAGTCGACTAATCGATCTATCGACGATTATTCTTATCTTTGAAGTCGGATCGATTACTCGATTGTTACATACGACTTTTTCCTTTTTTTAAACACGCTAATGCTCGTTTCTACCAATCAATTTAACTTTAATCTCGGTTTAATTATAATTAATTTTTCATTTTTTTCAGTTTTAAGAATGAGAAAAAGATGAAGAGTAAGTTGAATTGAGATTAAAGTTAATCTATTAGGTGTTGGAATTAATTCGTAGCGTTTTACAAGTGATGGGAAGTACTTTCATTAATGTATTTTTTAATGCTCATGTGAAATAAATAACATTCTTTCATTAAAAACGCTACGAATTAATTCCAACACCTAATACATTGGTAGAAACGGGCTTAAATCAGCTGAATTTTAAAAACACATAAAAATATTGCATGTATTTGCAATTAGAGCAAACTAATAATATATTAAACAATTGGATTTTGCTGTAAAATTATTTATATGTTCCATAAATTATTTGTAAATGAAAAAAAAGTAATTAATAAACAATATCATATCGATTCTTTTTACACGTCAAACAATGAATAATTCTATCAATGTTAAAAATATGATAATTTGTAAAATCCTTAATTAAATTATAGGAATTTTTTTTTATATCCTGATGCCTTTATTGTTGATTAAACCAATAAATTTTCAATTTATCAGTCGAGAACATAAATTTTTACTAAGAGATAATTTAATTTTCGCAACATCTTTAGAATTATATGATCTTATTAATAAGAAGCAATAAAGTGACCATGAACTAAAAAAAGTAAAACCTTGACCGAGGATGAAAATGACCATTTCCTGTAAATAAAAGCCACACGCCGCACGTGACTGCGAGTATATTATTCGGATCAGAATCTCAGTGATTACGCGAAGGAAACAGGTGTCGCGAGGCCAAGACGCGCCAGGAAACTGATTTATGTCATGTTATATTCAAAAACTAATAAAGCGGCGATCTGAAACTGGAATGACCCAACTGTCGAGCGCAAATATCTCGAATACGAGCGAGCGTCCAAGAACGAACATTTAATGAAATCGGGAATGCGTCTGACAGTAATTCCGAATCACTAAAATCTATTTGTCGCATATTTATTAAATAGACATGCTTCGTATTAATTATATTTAACTTAAAATTATTACACTTGGCTTTCGATTAATAGATACATATTTAGATACGTTTTAGAAGATGTAAACTTTTTAGCCTGAAATTTATAATTTTTTACATGTATATTTTATACTTATGTATTTTATGTATGCATACATTTTATTCCAATTTTTAACATGATATTACAATTAGAATATTCTACATTCCGACGCTAATTATAGATCGTATGCCAGTTAATTAATATTTGTTAGCTCTAATATACGTACTGCTCGTTTTCATAAGACAAGCTGTATTTCGAAGACAATGCCAGAGAAGTTGAGGGTTATCGCCATGTCATGATCCAGTGTTAATGGCATTAGCAATATGGATCATGCCATCCATAGCGATAACCCGCAAACCCTCTGGCATCTTTAAGGTAAATATCCGTGGAAACCTCCGTGAAAAAGTATTAACATATTTGCTGCACTCAAAAGTCAGAATCGGACAATCGTAATATGGATGATATATAATAAGGTTCAAAAATTGTCCAATTAAAGGATACAAAAAGTAAAATGATAACTTCTTTTTCAGTATAATCACCCTTTATTTTAATACATTTTTATATTTCTGCTGAAATTCTATCGACATTTGTAGCAGACATTGTCAAAATCTATTCTCGACGGATATTCACCATGGGGATATGGTTATTGATTTTTATCTACAGACTGACATCACTAATTAATTATGTGCAAAAATAAATATGTATGATATAATTATCTTGAGTCATTGCATATTCCTATATTTATATCTATTTATGCTTATTTCAATGGGAGTATGATTATTGATTTTTATCTATAGATGAATCATATTATAGTAGTTAATTTTTATTTAAAAAAAAACTATTAACGTACAATAATATAATTATCTTGAATCATTACATATGCTTATATTTATACCTATTTATATCTTATTTCAATGACGAGAACATACTTTACTCGCGAGCCATCTTTGTTGTTGGTGGATACCATCACAACATTGAATAATGTGAGTCCGCGAGTGTATACAAAATTATTTTATGTTAGTAGCAACAACTATTAGATGGCCTGCGAGTAAAGTATGTTCTCGTCATTGAAATAAGGTATAAATAGGTATAAATATAAGCATATGTAATAATTCAAGATAATTATATCAATAAACATTGATTAATTTAAAATAAAATAAAATGAATGATCATAATATAATTCATCTATAGATAAAAATCAACAATACTCCCTTAGCCAAATCTATCGAAAATAGATTTTGAAAATGTCTGCTGCAAATGTCGTGATAGAATGTCAGCAAAAATATGACAATTTTGGATAACAAAATGTAGAAAGAATTCACAAGAAAAATTACTTATAAATAATTGTTCATAAAGTAAAATTTTGTATTAAAATTTTTTTGCATTAAAATTTCATAAAATAAAAGGTATTATTTATAGATTTTTATCAATTAAATTTTAAATGTAATTATCTAATTGTTTTTCTAAGAAAGTAATTAAAAGAAGAAATATTACATTTTCTAAATTATAATTCTAAATTATAATTTTCAAAAAATAATAGTTCATTTTTTGGATCAATGAATTTCTACGTTACTAAAAAATATATTAAGTTTTTGTTCTTAAAATGGTTTATTGTAAATAGTTTCATTGGTAGATTTTTTCCACATAAATTAAATTTCAGTTCTGAAAAATAAATTTTACCAATCGTCTATTTTAAAAATACAAATTCAAAACATTTTTTAATAATACAAAAAAATTATTTCATTTTTCTAAAAATGTATTATAATAAAAAGTTTATATTGAAACATAAAATAATTGTTTCATTTTACTTTATTTTTATATATCCTTTGATCGAAAATTTTTTAATCTTAATACGTTGTAAGTATTAGAGATCCTCGCAGAAGAGAGCGATTCCAATTTATCAACGTTGCATACGCGTGCCTCGAATTAAAGTGACTAAACGTATCGAAATGCAACGTATAGAAGCTGCCATTTTCGTAGCAAATAAACATCGTGTTTTTGTTTCAAGAATAATACTAATTGAGTACGTGTATTAGCGCAATATAACGCAAGCCGCATAACTTTCAATCTGTCATGACTTGTGTAGCGCATTCTCAAAAAAATAATGATAAATGACCGTTCTTCAGTTTATTTCAGATACAGGATGGTTGTTTATTGTTTTCGCGTAGAGCACTGTCCGCGCACAAGTTTTCACTTGGCAAATGTCCATTCGTATCTTTGCATTCCATCTTTCATCCCCGTCATGTGTCGGGGTATCCGGAAAGATCTACCTGGCACACGTATGCGAAGATATGTAATCTCAGAACATGCGTATCCTATTGAGAAACACACATCTCAATGCATTTCTTATTTAATTGCAAGATATTAATCGGAATCTTCAAATGCTAATGCCCGAAACTGACTCTGAAGAAAACATATCAAATGTATCCTCTTTGATTTTGATGAATTTTGCATGTTGTAATACAAGATAAAATAAGATACGCATTCTATTTTTTATAAATACTCTTACGCACGTGAAGGGAATAAATTTTTTTTTAAAGCTAGCGATTTCTAGCATCGCAAACATAAGACTTAGAAAAGAATTGATTTTTATATTTCTAAGCCTTATTCGCGATACTAAAAATCGCTCTGAAATTTCGGATGAAGAAAGAAATAACTAATCACGTGTTTGTTAATTGCAATTTATTAATTCTTTCTCCATCCAAAATCTCGAAGCGATTTCTAGTATTTGGATACAACATTCAACTATAATATAACTGTGTTATCAAAATGATAAGAGATATACAAGAATGTTTTAAACTTTTTATTTTTACCTAGACTTTTATGGTTGCAAAGACATTCTATAACGATGTATTCAGATATTTTATTGTTGTTGTTCCTTCTAAATAAGTAAAATGTTACAATTATAATACATTGCAAAACAATTATTTAAGATAATCTTTTTTCAAAAAGGATTCAACTCACAATGATTGCATATATTCTTATTTAAAACATTTTTATTTAATCATAGAATATCAACTGAAATTATTTCACGAACGCTCGAAACTGACTCGGAAGCATAATTATTTTCTTTCCCTTGAAAGCAAGCAAAATACTCTAATTAATATCATTTATGAAATAATTGGATACATTCTGCTTTCAAGAATTCGTTATTATTACGTTGTTCTTTTTGCAAGGAGGATTTAACTCGTTGCGGTTATTTTTCGTTCCAAGTCGCTTTCGCTTCTATTGTTGCATAGATTTTTGTCTTGATTCCAAATAACAAGTTTGACATCCGATTCGTTCGGTACACCATACGTACTGACGGTTTACTGTCGCTTACTCCAACCGCGGGATTTTCATTCTCTATTTTCGTACCGCTGCAGTAGTAGGTATAATGCTATGTTCGTGCAGGGTTGTAATCGCATGAATACGAGAATCTAATAAAAACTTACACTGTGCCTCAAATCCCTTACAGAAATCTAATACAAATCAATATAATGCAGAAAGACAGTTATTAATTACATGTTTGGAGTACTAAAGTATTAAACAATACTTTTAATACTTAAAATAAATTAATTATTGTCTTTCACTATTAAATTGACTAGTATTAGATTTCTGTAAAGTATACTAGAGTTTTTTTAGCAGTTATTTATTATCTTAAATAAATCAGAACCTTATTTTGCTCCATCTTTATCTTATTTATTTTTTTATCAATATCGCTGGTATCTTTGATTAAATATTCATTTTTTTCAAAATTAAAATTTTCAATAATCTAAATTTCTAATTATCTCCCCGATTTAATAACAGTTTCTTTTCTCTTTCTTTTTTACACGGCAAGAATAGTTTTGCTGAAATATCCAAAAAGTTAGCTAGATACAAATCTGAAAATAATTGATTGGACTATCAAAATAATCATATAGGATACTCAAGTTGTTGGAATGTCAAAACTTTTTGCAGCATCATTCATCATGCTTAAGAATAAGTATTTCAATAGTCCAACAAAGTTTACATCTATCTAAATTTTTAGTACTTCAGTACTGCTCTTTCCTTTTACGTAACTTTGCCTTTGCATCGGAAAAGGGTGTATTTCCGAATTAAAAAAATATCGATTCAAACGACGATCAGGTTCATTTCACGTCAAAGCTCTCGTCGCCGGCGTTACCGGATCCCACAGGCGAACGCGAGACGAAGAGGAGCCGCCTTGAGTCCGTCTCGCTGATACATCGTCCCGCTGATACACCATTCCCAGAAATAGCGCACAAGCACCTTCCCGGAGGCAGTTTCGAAGTCCCGCTAAAGAGGCAGCAAACGCGTCCTCGACGATTGGCTGGAGCCAGACTGGGGCGCGGTCCGTGATCGGTCACGCAACCGCTATATCGCCCCATTCGAATATTATCGCGACGCTACGTCGTCTCGTAGCAGTGCGTCAAATCGACGAAGAGGCTTGGATTCATCGATCTCATCGTTTTCGTTTGTAAATCCTCCTTGAAAGCAAGCCGCGCGCCTACGAGACTCGGGTCGAAATCGGTCGAGTAACACCTCGGTGTCTTAAGTAGAGTAAAAAAAAAAAAAAGAGAAAAGAAAACAATCGAATTTCGCGCCGCCACCATGGTATGTTCTATCGATGATATTGTAAGTCGTCGCCCTGGTAAACACACACGTTTTCCTGCTGTCTATACTTACGTAGTTATTTGTTGTATTTTTTAACCGTGCTCTCTCTCTCTCTCTCTCTCCTCTTTACTATCACTGCCTCTATCTTTCTATCTTTCAATTTATTTGAATATCGTTAAAAATTATTTGCACGTGCCGCCTGGGCATTTAATTATAAATGAATCTTCCCTCTTTCTAATCTATCTCTTGATGATCTTTGTTTTATTTTTTGTTTTATTTTTTATGCATCGTGATTCAGTAGCGATTAACAGTGTACATTTCGTGCTCGGATTTTCTAGCACGCTTAGATAAAATGTGTCTAACCGATCAACCACTTCTGATTGAGAGAGATTATTTTGGAAACGTGATGGACGAGATTCTGGAAAAACGTGATTGTTTCTTAAACGGCGAATTGACGGAACCGTCTCTTTAAAACCGTTGAAAATAAAATGTGTTTCATTATCCTAAATATATTTGTGATATAATATTGATCGAAAAATTGATTGGTGTGAAAAATTGATTCTTTCCGCGGCTGTTACATTACAGCTTAAGGTGGATTGTTTAAAGCGACGGTTTGAATAAATCTATTTTAATTCATAAATTGTAACCGGTATGTTTGAGTAGAATGATTGAGACTTTTCGATAAATTGAACAATAATTTTTTAACAATAATCACATTGTCACCATAAAATCATTAAAAATAGTGAACATTTTTGATTATAATTATATTTTATATCAAAAAGTTTCAATATTTTAGCATGCTCAGAATTGCACGCATAAAAATTCTATCTTGTGTAAAATATATATACATATATTATAATCTAAAATCACAAAATAGTATTCGTATTTATGATTTGAAAAAAAAGATTAACTTGTTTAACGAAGACTTTAAAGATCAAAACTTCTTGAATGAAATTTAACAGAGCACGAATGTTTCCTCCCTTGTAGCAGAAATGTCCAAATTATATCACAGGAACAACTTACAGATATCACAATCTGTAGAATTCATATGATATATTCAGAATATATCTGTTGTGTGGACTCCAAAAGTAACTGGTTATTTTTAATTGAAAAAATTCACTTAAATTAACAATTTGTGTGTGTAATAATTACGATTAGAAAAATGATAAAGATTTTCGATTGATAAATAAATGTACTTAAAATTTTTGTGTAACAATTTTTGTGTAATAAGACTTTTAATTGATAAGACTGATGAAGATTTTTGAAGTCCAATGTGGAGTATCTAAAAAAATACTTTATACTTCGATAATTTGTATCTTTATCGTAATTTTTGCCATTTACAGGCTGATGAGCTGCCGCCAGAACAACTTGCCGGTATGTATTTAAATTCAAAGCAACTTGTTAATATGTTGCTATAACACAGAAATAGATATCCTCATTCCAAGAAAATCCAGGGAATAAACAACGGTAGAACGCCAAGAACAAATAGACATAAATTTAGCCATCTATACATATCATTTAGAATTTAATATCATGAAGTTAAAGATTTTAGAAATTATTTCATGCTTATCGCGATACATTATTATAGCTTTGATAAGACGCGTATTAAAAGATGAATTTTTACGATTTAATAATATCTACAAAAATCTAGTAAAATTTCCAATAAAATCGCAATAACAATAATTCTAAATTGATTAATAATAATCGATAGTACAAAAAATATAAAGCAATTTTATTTGAATCACATATTATCTTTCTTAAAAAATACTTTTTATTTTACAATTTTCAAATGTTAAAATTTTTAAATGTTTATATCAGTTTTGAAAATTGAATACTTTGTTTACAAGGCAGACAACGAAGCGATCAAAACTTATCTATTGATCTCGCAGTTGCTATAACACAGAAATAGATATCCTCATATATTTCAAGAAAATCCAGGGAATAAACAAAGGTAGAACGCCAAGAACAAATAGACATAAATCTAGCCATCTATACATATCATTTAGAATTTAATACCGTGAAGTTAAAGATTTTATTAGAAATTATTTCATGCTTATCGCGATACATTATTATAGCTTTGATAAGACGCGTATTAAAAGATGAATTTTTACGATTTAATAATATCGTCAGTTTCGATATCCATTAAATATAACGAGACATAAGTCCAGTTTTACAATTCACGGTTAAGAGTAAGCCGTGAATTGTGGAACTGAGCCATCAGTCACGATTATACCGAATATACAAGCAGATTTAAGTAAAAGTATTTAAATTGCAATCTCTCCACAACGAAAAAAATGTGCTGGTATAGAATCATTTTTAATATCGCGACGGTGGCTTCGGGATCAAAAATAGAGCTCTCTCTTACAAATGGAACATGGCAATTGAGCGTCGAGCACGGATAAATTTTCAATGCTTTCGCCGAGTTTATTTATGCGTTTGATCCGATCGGGGGCAACTGCGGAGAACGCAGCTATGTATAGCTACGTAGAATGGAATGAAAAAGCAGCGTCTCGCACGACGACAAAGACGACGACGATCGATTCCACGAATATATATCGAAACGAAAATAGAAGGGAAAAACCGTGATAAAGGATAGGAGAAAAAAACAGAGAATAGGAGGAAGAAAAGATAAGCTTCTCGTTTTCTTTTCCAATCCGATTTGCGATTGCATATTCGCGTTCTCGCGCTCCGAGGTTTTAAGACGGACGTCTGGAATCGCGCGCAGCCTCCCGTCGCTGAATCAAGACGCAGTAATACACGGAACATTCGAGACGTAACTCCCGCGAGTTACGAATATAGCCCTCGAACGAGATACGGTTCTTCGGGAAACGTACCGAAAATACACCGGAAGATGTAGTTTTTTCACGCTTCGCTGATAACAGGATTGACTGACCACGTAAATGCGACCATGACCAAACGTTCCAAAACTTTCACATATATGTTACACAAAATATATACGTATGTGTGTATTTACAGAAATAGGAATTTATTATGTACATAAAATTAATATTACTATAATTGTAAGTGATATATGTAATTATATATATTTGATATAAATAAAGACTAAATGAATAAACAGCTGATGGACACTTGTGATTTTCTCGCACAAAAAGTTAAGTATCTCAGTGAAAAAAATCGAGAAATTTTTAAAGGAGAAAGATAAACCTTTCAATCGTTATTCAAATTTAATTTCTATATGGTTGTCCTAAATTATATAAAATTCAAAATTGATATTTTTTTAATATACTAACAAATATGATATAATTAAGAACTGAAGAAATATAATAAATTTTTATTTATGTTCACATAAACACACACAAAGAGTAATAATTACATACCTAATGTTCCAATATACATTAAATTAGATATTAATACATATGCATTAATATTCCTTACGATTGCTACACAAAAGTTGGCTTATCGCCGAATAATTTCGCGTTAGGGTTAAAAATAAGGAAAACTGGAGTAAGAAGATACCATACGGTAACACGATACTAGTAACGTAAATGTCGAAAGAACTTTCAAAATCTGGATCGCGCGTTAAATCGGAGCAGTTAAATCAAATTAAATCAAATGCAATATAGATTCGTCGAAAATGTCGTAAGACCCAAATGACACGTGTGATGTGAACCGTGTAATCGCGCGCGGCTTACATAAGATAAAATAACGATAAATAAATATCACGTAACCCATTGATGCGAACCGATCAGACCAAATAAGCTCAGCGCCAACCGTCCCGGAAGGACGTTAACATACGATCTAAATCTGTATCGCCCCGTTTAATGTCTTTAACCGAACGCTTTATTGTTAGCAAAATTAACTGTAGAAGAAAAGAGAGATCTTTTATTTCTTTTGAAGAATCTTCTTTGCGAACCGTCGAATTTTAGCTACACACATTCAATAATTAAAGAAAAATTCGTTAAATAAAAAAGTTCGTAAAAAATTTCTTTATTTTTGCTATTGTCTGTTTTGAATTCGCGGAAATCGGATAATAAAATGTTTTTTAATGCGAAAATATAATTTTTTGCAGTTCTGCGCAAAGCTTTCGATAGCTTCGACAGTGGAAAGAGCGGCAGCATCCCTACTGAAATGGTCGCTGATATTCTTCGGTTAATGGGACAACCGTTCAACAAGAAAATCTTGGACGAGCTCATCGACGAGGTCGACGCCGACAGTAAATATCATTAATTGTATTAATTATCTACGGCGCAACATCAACAATGTTACAACACGTACGACGAATCCCGAAGTCTATTTAAAGAATATTTATTGACCAAACGTAACAATTGTTTATCTCTCTATTTTTAAAGTGTTTACACACATTATGAACGGTCTCTACCGAGTTGTTGTCAAATGTCGCACGATTTAATGTACCGTAACAAAGTATCTCTCGCAGTAATTTTATTTATAGAATTCGTTGTACTTTTGCACACCACATATAATATTCGCTTGCAGAATCTGGGCGGCTTGAGTTTGATGAATTCGTCACGTTGGCAGCGAAGTTTATTGTTGAGGAGGACGCTGAGGCGCTGGAAAAGGAACTACGAGAAGCTTTTAGGCTTTACGACAAGGAAGGTAATAACAACGTTACGTTGTTACGAGACTCGTAATAAAACTAAAATATTGGATAAAGCTCGTTATTTTATGAAGTTTCTTCAGTGAAGGCATGGCTAACAATCATTTTAATAACAGTAATTATTTTTTTTATAAATTCAGATTATTCGTAGAGATTTCAAAAACAGCAATCAATGTTTAGAAATGTGAAAATAACACGTCTTGACATAAATTATGCAAACGCATCATATATAATATTTAAGACACTTTTCTAATTTCTTAATAATTGTAATAAATAAATATATATATATATATAATTTTCGAGTCTGATTTTTAATATTTTTTAATACGATCAATCTAAAATTCTTTACATGAAAATAATAAAATCAATACTCTTTCGACATAGCGGTAAAGTATTATGCTTTTTAAAAATTTGTCAACTTTTTCCATATGATTTTTTTTTTAAGATAAAAAAGTTTTAAACTCTTAAGTTATTTTTTCTGACTTTTCTCATGTTCCTTTCTTATATGTAGTCTCTGAAATGAGGTTGCCATATGATAGTAGATATTTTATTTCAAGAAACAAATCAGTTTTACAGTGTGAAAAGACTTGGCGTGACAAGCGTGAGATATGCGTCGAGGAAATTTCAGAATACGTTTGTACAAACAGGCGCATTAAGTTCGCATCAGTTTCGTTATATGCGAACGTAAAAATAAGTCGGAGATTCCCGACAGAGGAAGCTCACGTGACGGCCGAGAGCCAAGAATGTCGTAATACATCTTTCATGAATTACGATTATGTTGAGGGTGTAACGTATATATTTTAACGTAACTGGCACCGAGAAGATAAATATTGAGGAGCGGATAAATTTTGCAATTACTATTTGTGTCAAGTGAAAGGGAGATGAGTACTACATGCCAAAATAGAGTCTAAGGATATATAAATAATGCAGCAATGTAACGATATTCTCAGATTCTTACGAGTGCAAGAAGAAAGATGATATTATATTAATCATATTACAATTATTTCATGCGTACATCACTTAAATATTACTAAATCTTTAAAAAATCTTTACAAAAATTCTTACAGAAATTCAATTTAAAGATACATTTCCAAGAATTGCTCAAATCAGCCGTTTCAATGACAATTAAAAGGATCACGTGATGAAAATTAATCTTTGATATTCATCAATTTTTACCTCCTTTTTGTCGCTGAAATACCCGGTTCAAGTAAAGAAAATATGCCTATCAATACTTAATACTTAAAATAAGTAATCACTACTTTCCAATATTAAATTTCTCTATAGAAAAAGTTTGTGATTCTCTGTACATACCTTATTCTACCAGGTAATGGTTACATCCCAACGACGTGCCTACGCGAAATCCTAAGAGAATTGGATGATCAACTGACGAAAGAAGAATTGGACATGATGATCGAAGAAATCGACTCTGATGGTTCCGGTACAGTAGATTTTGATGGTATGTTTTAAATTTTCCTCTTCCTTCTCTTTCAAATTATAAAATATAATGTCTAATAAATTACAATATAACTTGTAAGACAATAATCTCCCATGACAGGATTAGCGAAACAGAAAAGAAAATTCCCTGATTTTTTCCTGTTTTTTCTGGTCGTTAATATATAAGATAAATCTATATATAAGATAAAGAATTTTAGACTAATTTTATCGAAGAAGATAATTTCTTTATAAAGTCATTGATCTTTCGATACTATGCTGATTTTAATATTTTTGATATAATATCAGTTATGAAATTTATAAAACAAAAAATATTTAATTGAAAGATTCAACATTTCATTTCTTATGAAGAATAAGCATGTGTCAGCGTATATCAATGTCATATAAGTTGAACAGAAAGCCAAACGATTTATTTATATGTTGGCAGATCGAGGATGCCACTGATCTTGCGATTCTGTCTATTTTTATATTCGTACTTAATAAATCGCAGCGATTTATCAAAATCACACGTCCGTTCCAATTTCCAATGAATTTCGCATGTGATATTAAGAAATATTGAAATGTAGAAAGATTTATAATAATTCCTTGAAATAATAGAAAGATTTGTAGCAAATTAGATGTGAAATTCGATTCTTAGTACTTATTTGTATTTCTTACAATAAATTAAGTGACTTTCTTACAACAAACTATAATTTAGCGACATATAATTAAATGCTTATAAGAAAGAAAATTTTTTGCGTTTCTAATTAAAAGGGAGATATATCAACAAAATGAACATTATTATAATATATATTGTATTTTTTCTTTTCAGAGTTTATGGAGATGATGACCGGTGAATAATCATCTTGAATGGTGAACTGCTTTTGAATCTAAAGACACTTATGCAATCCATGCAATCATGTCTTGAAATTAATCATTCGCGTGTTTATGAGGAATTAATGCACATCGAGTTTATTCGCACAGAGATATTTTCTATTTTATGATTAGTCTCGAAAGCAAATTCCGTCATAAATGTCGCATCGAATGAATTGTACTTTTTGCTTTTATACACATACGTCATATTTATTATAAAACAATAAATTTTACTTTCATACACTTACATAAGAATTACTTGGAATTTTTCATTGAAAAATTAGAATATTTATTGTTAATAAAACAAGATAAAAATCTAATATAATATCTTCTTATTTAATAATGTAAATTACTTTCCTCGTGTTTGTATATACGGACAGAAAATTTGTAATACTTTTTTACCTATTTAGAGACTAATATTTTTTTTTAATATCTGTATTCAAGCACATTTTTTCATTCTATTTCGACTAAAATCTCTAAATGTTTTATTTTTATATTCTTTTATCTTTTTTGTTTTTTTTTTATTACATAATGAACAAATAGATAATTTATTTTTAGATTATGGCTCCTAACAATTTTCATATTAGATAACAAAAATACAAGTAAAAAAATCGATATAATCATTTATTATATTATAAATTGACTTTTTAAAAGTTAGATTTTAAATTGTTAGTTATGGAGAAAAAGAAAAAGAGCAATATTTTATGTGACAGTTACGAGCTAAACTTTTTATTTATTTAACATTTAATTATAATCACATTAAATTTGAGATTTCTTTATAATTGACATGTTGATAGTAAAACATAACGTAGAATAACATGCTTAAAAAAATATAGTTACTAATCATAGACTAGCAAGTTTACTGATTAAAGTGGCACCTAGTAAGTCTTATAAGTAAGTCCGTACGAATTTTACCTAAAATTTTATTTTTTTTACGATAAAAATATTTGCAAAATAATGATATTTGAAGAAAGTATTGGTACTTCTCTGGAAAATAAAATATAAGCTAGAATTTATGTAATTTCTATGACTTAGAATATTGTGTTCTGACATATATAGACGTGGACTAGACTAAACTTTATGGAGAAATAATACTAATAATTTTATTTAATTTCTCCGTTTTTTAACAATATACACAGAAATGTATGTACCAGCTGCATGTGTTTATATTAAAGTTTTATCTCAATATATATATAACCTCTATATATAAATTATTTTACTTATATATTATTATCAACTATATTAAATGTAATTTAATTTAATTATGTTGGAATGCTTCGATATCAATGGTCCTCACAATAAGAATGAAAAGGATTTCTTTGTTATGTTTCATACGTTACGCATGTATAATAATTTCATATATCTTTCCTACTAAATAGTTCATTTACACAAAGAGTAACGTTTTGTAGCACCAACAGAATGAAGATTTTTATGGCAGTCATAAAACATATCATTATCACTTCATAAGCTACGTGTGCGTTTCTTTTTACTACATAAAATATAGAACAGCCATAAAGGCTATTAACAAAATTTGTTTCTCTTCTTACTGTTAATAAATTCTCAAAGCCGTAAAGGCTATTAACAAAATTTGTTTTTCTTCTTACCGTTAATAAATTCTCAGAGCTACTTAAACAAGAGTTTGCAAGTCATCTTCGTCCAAATCTTGATCAGACGAGGGAATTAAATGTCACATTTTGAACAAATGTGGAAATTCGTTGCTAATTTCGCGTACTACTTGCTGGTCTTCATGACTGTCTGCCGTTTCCTCGCAAAATATCCTAGTGTAGAGTACAAGATATACATATAATAAAGTTTTATATAATACGATAATAATAATATTTATAATATTAATATTTAATTATTTAATATTTATAATAAATTGTAATAAAGAGGACACATTTATGCATCTAAATCTTTACCTTGTAAAACATTTTAATAAATCTCCAGATCGATGACGATGCTCATTATAATTGGATGTGCGTAGAACTCGGCGGCAAAGTTCAAGATATTCTCTACGCTGTCATTACATATTAAATTATACATATTAAATACATATATTTTTAACAAGTCCAATATAAGATTATAACACAACATAATGTAATACCTTATCACCCGGAAACATATCAAAAAGTTGTCGTAGTATGATGTCGATAAGAACTTTTACGTCGTTAGTGTAAAAGAGACTTGCTATGGCATCGTTACTAAATAAATCGACAAAAAGTTTTAGTACAGAGTGCGGCGGTTGTGGCTCGTGATCAAATATTCGTACCGGATCCTCTGCGGTAAGGTAGAAGTTTGTCAGCTCGAATTATTTCTGACATACATATTATTTGTAAATAAGTTTACCTTCTCTATTAAGAAGAAATAAAATTTTTTCAGTAAATGTCTTGGCTACAGTTCGCTCACGTAAGGCGTTTAGAACGATATTCTCAGAAGTTGTAAATTGTAAATTGTAGGATAATATCAAATTTATGAACAAATCTGGAATTTGATCTTCCAGATCTGTATCAGGTGGTGTTTCTATTAGGTCCAGCAGGAACGATATGAAATCTGAGCCAAGTTGTTCTAAAAACGAATCAATAAGAAATATATATTTTTATTTTTATTTTTAATAATGATATTGTATGATCTATTTTATTCACCTAAATGCGTAACTGGCATGGGTTCACCCATTGAAAAAATCATTGTAAGCAACAACGAAGAATAATTTAATCTTAATACATTCCTGGGATTACTTTTCATATCTCTATAAAAACCAGAATTTTTGTTATTAATTAAATATTAGTTAGATATACTTCATTATTAAATGTCTTATTACTCATACCTTGCTAATTCCATTGGTAGAATACTATTTAACATTATAGTTAGTACCACTGGATCTAAACTGCACATAACGCCAAATGATTGCAATAACAATTGTCTAATAGTCCATCTAGTCTCCATTTGATAATATTGTATTAATATAGTTACGCCATTGTATCGATCTTGCCTTAAAACATATCTCGATACATTTGCATCAGCATTAGTCTGAAAGAAGATAAACGTATGAATTATATCAATAATACAATCAAATTAAATCAAGTAAATCAAGTAAATATTTATATCACATTTTTAATATTAAGACTAACACACAAATATATTTTTAAAAGCATTCATGTAAATTTGAAAAAAGATTTTAATTGAAGAGCGTTAGAAACAAGCAATATTGAAAGTTAAATTTAATACTAAGCATGTGACGTCGATATAATTTAAGCTGTTAATTATATATAATTTAAGCTTATTGCCTCATTTCATAAAATAAAAATATACCAATATTTCGGTCAATTCTTTGATATATTCCACAATAATAGACTCATCTTCATAAAGCATCCAACTTCTTTGCTGCGAATCTTCCTTGCACGAAGTCAATTCGATAAAAATAATTTTCAATCTATTAGCGTCGTAAGTTTCTTCTATATTCATTTTTGACACAGTCAATGGTGTTTGTAGCTGATGCAGCAAAGCATCGAGGTAATGACTTACAGTTTCTGGCAGTAACTGCTGCAGGCTAGACACTACAACTGTGACTGCTACTTTCGACATTTCATGACTAAGTTGAGTATTTCTGCGTACTTGATCGAGCAATTGGTAAGCACTTTGCGAGTTAATAGCTTGTAAAGAACTGCTCTTTATTGGCGAGCTGTTCTTAGCAGGCGAATTGCTTTTATTTGGTGAGCTGCTGCATATGTTTTGTATGCTACCTTGCGAAGAGGTTTTACGAACTTCAGTAACCGATGTCTGGACTTTTTGAACAATGTCCGAAGACGTTTGACGAGGAAGTGATTGAACACGTTGCTCATCTTCATTCGGCCGTTGACATTGTGCAATTGCTGGAATATGATCTGTATTATTACTGCGGAGAGTTGTTTGTGCAGTTGCGTAAGAGGTATTGCTTGGCGCTGATCTAACATCTGCTTCTGTATTGTCACAAGCAATCACAGAATGTGTTTCTTTAGACATAATGCTGCAATCTAAATCTGGTGGTTTAGGCGCTTGTTTTTTGGACTTTTTGCTCAGTTCGATTTGTTTCTTCCTTTCTGTTAGCTTCGCTAAGAGATCTTGCTTGTCAGGCTGCACCGACTCGCTATCCTTTTTAATTTCCGTTTCTAAAGTCAGTATACAATCTTTCAAAAAATCAATCAGGAACTGGGGCTGCGCCTATGAATCAATTGATAATACAATAGACCTATTTTAAAATTTATTCTTTTTAGCTGAATTTCTCACACAATTCATTTTTTTTTCTTTCTAATGTGAAAAGAAAGAAGAAACATAAGTTATGCAAGAAGTTCAGTTAAAGAACAGTTCTTTTTTTTAGCTAAATATCTTGCACAGTTCATGTTTTTTCTTTAGGTCTGTTCTTTTTAACTGAACTTTTCATACTTTTCATACTTTCCAATCTTTTTTCTCTTTTTTACATGGAGAGAAAAAGAGGAAAAAATAAAAGATGCAAAAAGTTTAGCTAAAAAAAATAGACCTTTTTTTCTTTACAATGAAAAGAAAAGGGGAAAGATACACTATGCAAATAGTTCAGCTAAATAGAATAGACTTAAATATTCGTATATGTCTCAAAACAAGTTTCGCATACCTTCACAGAGGCAACATAATTGGAGGGTATGTAGCCCAGACGTCCTCCTCTGTTTACAACTTGCCACCAGTTTTTCTGCTTAACATTACGCTGTAGCAGAATGAAATATTCACCTTCCCGGAAACTGAGAGTCTTGGCAAATGTGGCCTTGAAGTCGTACACGGCCTTAACCATTTCATAGCTATCTGCAGCTGTAAAATATATAAAATGTAAAGAGAGAGAAACGAGAAAACGAAAAAAAAATATATATATGTCTCGAATGTGTGCCTCCGAAGGAATATAAATACGGCGAGCTTACCTAACCTCGTCGCGCTGTTATCGTCCATCGTGGAAAGCAAGAGTGAAATGCGACGGTCTCAACGGCGACAACGCCCAGGTGAAAACCAGAATGCTAGAGAACCGCCTACTTACTTTCGTTCGCGTTTGGACATCTCATTTCCCTACTACTTGCCTTTTTCTGTCAATGATTTTTTGCTCCGACCGGCCTTTCCGTGTGTGCGCGTGTATATTAATCACCTCTCGCTTGCAATTGATAGTACCGACTCTACTGATACACGGATCACGGATCGGCAATTACTGCGAGATCGACATTGAATTCGTCGAACTATCGCCGTTCACCCATTCACCCGTTCGCTATCGCATGCTATTGCACGAGTTACAAATTCGTGCGAATTATCGATCGTGCGTATCATACCCGCTCCCGTTTTATAGAAATTTAATACTGAAAGATACATTATATTTTGAGTATTAAAAACACTGTTGTTCAATAAGATGAAATACTTACTCTATTTTGATATGCAATGAAAAATGCTATAAGATTTAAGAAATTTTATTTTATTATTATTATTAAGTACTGAAATAAGTTACTGTTTTCCTTTTGGTGAAAATTTATCTCAGAATTTTATACAAATTAAAATTCTTTTCAGAAATACTGAGAAAGTCTATATCTTTTGTTAGAATTCTTCATATATATATATATAAATTCTGAGATGTTTTAAATTCTATAATTTTGGAAAAAATACCTTAAACTTGTTTAGATTTTATAACATTTCATCATAAATTATAGGAAATCTTAGAAACGTCAGAATTCGCACATATGAAAAATTCTAGAAAAGAGATATAGATATTTTTTGGTACTTCTAAAGAGTATTTCAATTTGTACAAAAAATCTGAAAAAATTTTTGAAGTTAAAAAATTAAAAATTCTAAAATTTTTTAATTTTAATTTTATATAAAAATTCTGAAAAAAATTTTCATCATAAATTTATGTGTAAGTACTTTCTGAACAATAGTATTTTAATACTCAAAATAAGCAATTTTCAGTATAAAATTAGATTTCTGTAAAAATCGGTCTACCTTTTACTGAGTAAAAAATAGATCGATTTTTACAGTATAATTTTCTTTTACTCAAACTTTAATTTACACAATGATAAACATATCAAACGAAAGTGCTTAGATACAAATAAAGCACATTTATTTCAGTAAACTATCAATATTAAATAAAATATAACTTCTACCGAATCATATTTTATCATATATCAAGAAAAATTGAATGTTGCATTTATTAATAGTGACAACACTAAGAAAATAATAAATGTGAAAAATTTATTAATAACTTTTATGATACATTTCATAGATTATTTGTACTTAAATTATCTGTACATATATAGATTTAAGTTATATTTTGATTTATGTAACGATAAATTACATGGGCGTAAAATCTCCGTGGGTTATGTCGATTCAAACATGCCAATACCCAGTAATAAATTTCTACGTGAAAAATGTAGCGTTAGGACAGATGTGCTTTTTGTCGGGAAGGTACGTAGTAGATAAGATTCCGAGTTTGTTTTTACATCTGGATTGTGCGAAACGTTGACATCTTCCAAACTCATTTCTTCTGCTAATTTTATGAAATCCCATAATTTCAGTGTGCAGTCCAAGGAACCTATCAAAGTGACGCAATCGATTATTGTTATTCGATACATTTTTATTTGATTTACGTAAAGTGATGAATGATGAAAATACCTGAGACTAAAATATTGCCATCCCGACTAAACGATAAACAATGAATATTCCCTGTATGACCAGATAAGGCTGCAACAAGGTGACCGTGTGCCAAATCCCAAACAAGTACACGATGATCTGCCCCAGCTGAAGCTAAAAAGCGACCTTCTGTTGAGAAAGCTAAAGAAAAAATTGGTCCTTTATGTCCAGTCATCAATCGGACTTGATTGCCAGTTACACAATCCCATAATCTCACGGTCATATCGCTTGAACCACTCGCGATATAATTCGAATTTGGATGAAACTGAATTACCTATAAAGATGATGAAATAATAATTAATTTCATTTAACGATCAAACAGAGCACGCAGCACGGTGGATAGCGCGCGATTTTACCATGCTAAATTCGCGGACAAGCCCAGTCTCGATTTTAAGATATTGCACTATCGAGCGAATGAATGATCAAACAAATAAATTAATGATATTAAATGTTAACTCACATCAACATCTGAATAATGGCCAGAAAATACTCGTAATGGTTGATGAGAGTCAGTCGCCCATAATCTGGCAGTTTTGTCATTCGAGGCACTCGAAAAGTAATAACCGTGCGGTGAGAATCGTACGCACCACACGGGAAATAAATGGCCTTTGTAACAAACGACACATGTCCATGTGTGCAGTGACCATAGCCTTACTGAACAATTAAAATTATTACACCAATTAATTTATCTTTAATGTACTACATTACATTAATAATTACATTAATAACTTTCATTACATGATTGAATAAACAAGTTAAGTAATATAATCAAATCTTACTTGTGGTATCTTCTGAAGACGAAAGCAGAAGATTTCTGTCTGGACTAAATGAAAGACTGTAAATTGGCCCACTGTGACCATACAGGTTTTTCGTAGTTTCAGATGTTCGTTCGTCCATCATTCTAACTAATACGTCTTCTACAAAGTTTTTTGCAACACATTTTAGAATAATATAAGTAAAAAAAATTGGCTTCTATCATGATTTTATGTGTGTTACCTGCTTCTCTATTAATATCTTGTAATGATTCACCCGTTTTCATCAACCTCAATTTTTGTGGAATTAAACTCCACACTTTTATGGTAGAATTACTAAATCCGGTAGCTAATAAACTTGAGTCCTCTGCTATTTCTGCCGCTGTTACACTAATTATAAAAGAAGATTTATGGAATGGATATTAATGAGAAAATTTAATTTCATATACTTACGTGTAAACAGTGTTTAACATAGTATAAAAACATATAGATGGTAATGTATCAGGTCCAAGGACGACTCTCTTTGACGCTTCCCTCAAGGACTTAATTTTTTCCAGTTTATCTGCATCTTTCCTAAATTGAAAAGATGTAAATTGTGAAACCGAAGCGAAACATTCTGTTAATTCTTTATTTATCTTACAGATTGGGTAACGGCATTCTGCCTACAGCTGGTGCATTCGGATCAGATTTCGTCTTCTTTGAAAATAAGGGATCTTTTTTAGCTTTTTTCTTTTTTGGTTTATCACCATCTGTACCACCTTCTTTATCATCTTCCTCTTCTTTATTTGGCTCCATACATTGAATATCAGGTTCCTTTAAAAGTCCGTAATAGACTTTGACCTTGTTATCTACATTTTAATAATTTGTTAATAAACATTTTTTTTATATAAAGCATAAAAATAAGGAATAATTCTCTTGTTACAAATAAAGAAATTTTATACCTTGCCTAGTAGCCTCTCCTACCATAGCTCCAGATGTTGCTTCTATCTGTTGTTTATTACGAGCAACACCTTCATACATATCAAAATAAAGATGCTCCTGTATAATATTTAATAAAACACTATGTTTCTTTTCTTGCAAATGTCGTTTTAGTATCGAAAGGGTATCCCTCGACATTCTAATTATAAACTGATTAGATCTGCAAGTATAGATATCAAATGATACTTAGGTTTAAATTATACTTAGATCTGAATAACATTCATCATATATTGCTCGCTTGTATGCTTACTTAAAAGTGTCGGTTAATTCATTCCCTGCCATTTGTTCCCGTTTTGTTACATTGGATAATCTTTTCAAGTCATCCTGATAATATTCTTGTAAATTTCCACTGAACTTTTCCATGAGTTGTTTTGCTTCTTGAGAATGATTATTATAAACCAATTCCAAATACATGTGCACCAAAACTGGATATAATATGGTTCCCAATTCATGCTATTATTATATATAATCTTGTATAGAATATAATATAATCTTACAAGTTCATATTATAATGCTATTATTATATATCTTATACTAATCTTCTATCATTAATATAAGATTTCCAAAAAAAATAATCGATTTTTTTATTGTGAATTCTGATAATTTTAAATCTATAAAAAATAAGTAAAACATTCGATTTCTATAATAAGAAAAAAGCTGTCACAAAGCTTGTTAAAGCTTTCACAAATACACAAGAATTTATTGAAATTTTTATACATTCTGGAACGATATAAAAAATTGCACTAACAATAGTTCTAAGACACAGATTACTAATGAAAGGTATACACATTGCCCAGGCAATAGGAGATTTAATAAATATAAATCATTACTTTATATAATAAATTATTATATGAAATAATATATGAGCAGACTTATTCAAAATGTAGTTCATAAATACGTAAATACTCCCTCCCTTTTTTTCATTATCTCATTGAGTAACAGAAAATAAAAATAAAAAAGAAACAGAAGTTTAAATTGATCATACACTGACAGAAAGAATAGACACTAAAACTCTATAACTAGCTACTTTAGGATCTATTCTTTATTTTCTCATACAACGAGATGATAGAAAGAAAGAAACATGTAGCTTATAAATAAGCCAAGATTTGAATAGATGTGATATAATCTATGTATTTATGTTGTAACATTTGACATAAAATACTTGCGCATATATATATTAGTGATAACTTCGACTTACCTTATAAATATCCAAAGCTCCTTCCACAAACTTTTTCAATTCGCTGTATGCTTTCTCATATTGTGCAGGATCACCTTCGCTTTTATAAGCAGAAAGGACACTGGTCACATCAGAATCAGATTGTTGAGAGTCATCAATCGAAATATCAGTAAGATTAGCTTCTTTTCTAAATAATTCTTCAGTTCCCTAAAAACACAAAATAATAAAAATACGTAGTTATTTGTTTCTAATTATGCATGTGAGTAAAAAGATCTATTTATTAAATTTTTCAATAACACCGAATGCAGGTTAGGATTTGGAGACGAAAGAACATTTTCTAACTTACCTTAAAATTGTACTTCTTCAAAAGCTGCAAAACTGCGAGCATGGTATTTTTATCGGTTTCCATATTTACACGATTATCTCTATTATTATAACAACCAAGAGAAACAAATATTTGAAACAGTCAAAAACCAACCCATACTTTCCGAAGCAGAAACTTCTCGAGCGGAAGCCAATTCCGAAGTGTCTGAAGCCAACTGAACTATATTCTTTTTCACCGAAATAATGCGCGGCGCCACGGTCGCGATTATCGATGGTCTCGAGATTGCGATTCTCGTGATTTCAATAGATTTTGCTATCGCTCGTAGAACGCGCCACGAACTGCAAATTCCGTGCTAGAGTTGTTCTGTTCCCTGCGATTTTATATTATTTAGAATATTCCAGAAGCGTATCTCGTGCATGGGAGATTGTCAAGGACTTTTTTCTTTCTTAAATGTGTTTGTTAGTACATACTTTACTATCATATACTCGTTGCCGCGATCGGTAGTGAATTTCGGAATGATTCCGCGCCATCGTAATCTCGTAACGTCGCGTTATGTTGCATTAACGCAAAGACAATTTAATCGACGACAGACAATTTTTTGCCGTTCTAAGTTCCGCAGATCGATTTGGAAGATCCTGGTATCAGCATTCCTCATCTGCAGGTTTGGAGTGGAGCGAGAAACGCAACAGGTGCATGGATCGTCATCAAGTACGTGATATTTATTATTATTTATGAAAAATATTTATGCTTGATTTATGCTTCGGTCTAAAATCCTAAAATTCAGCCCAATAAGGCTGCCAATCATAATTAGAATTCCTCTAGTAGGAGTTAGAGATGCATTCCGTTTCACGCATGATATGCATAATGCATGATTTATCCTTGTTTAACATTCGATGAACAACAAGGATAAATGATGCATCATGCGCATCATGTGTGAAACGGAATGCACCTTAAGAATTAAGACATAAGACCGGAAGGATGGGTGACCGGAAACAGCACAATTCCATCATGGTTGACAGTTGATAGTCCATTTTCGCGTTCGCGCCTTTTATACCATGAAATAGTAGCTCACACGAATTCACTATCGCATCGAAAGTATCTGCAAATGGCAGTGTTTAAAGGAATTCGAATATCAGAAATCGATACCCTTTAACTCCTTACTAGAGGGACTCTAATCATTAGAGATCCTTTAATCAGAGATTGACCCTAAGGATTTTGTCAAATTTCTTCGAGCGAGAAAGGAGTATAGGCCATCTCACTTCTCCACCAATAGCGGTGTGTATGCATGATATATACATATTTTTATTGGTGTAGGAGTGAGATAGTCTATATTCCTTTCTCGTTCGAAGAAATTTGAATTGGCCAGTCTCTGATTAAAGGGTCTCTAGTTATAATTGGTCCTGACATCTGTATTCCATTGGGTGAATTTTAGGATTTTAGGATTAAGATCGAAGTATAAATCAGGCATTAATTAACATAAGCCTATAAATAAGTTCTTATTTGTCAGGCATAAATAGTTCTTTCTTTCGATAATTCGAACGATGAACATTTTTAAATTTTAATAATTATTTTTCCACTATGCCCTTTCTATGAAATTTTATTTCTCTTTGTAATTAATATTAAATAATTGAAATGGGATTAAGATCAAGATTAGAATTATTTAACGATTGTAATTGTAATTACCATGTAATTACAATAATTCCAATAATTACATTGTGATTGTAATTATTTTTTGTCATTAGAAATCTACTAAATTGTAGTTTCGCAAAAACGTATTCTACAAGTTTGTACTTTGTCTAGATTTTTAAATATAATTAATGACCGTCTACAAAAATTTCTAAATGAAAAATTTTCGAAATATACATTTTACAAACAATTAAGTACTCAAAATAAAGGAATCTCATCAAAAAGCTTTTGTTCGACAGTTTATTACATACATTGTGCCAGTATAGAAATATTATACAAATTCGAAGATGCTTGAACGAATTACGAAATATTAAATTTACATGATCTATGTCTCTCTCTTTCTTTTTTTTTCTTTTTTAATGATGTTACGTACAAGAGAGCGGTGTACAACGGTTCTCTATTCGAAAAGGCTTGACGCATGCTGTATGGTGAATTTTCATCGCTGCTCCCGTTAAATGAAGTTAATTAATAATCAATTATACACAATTATACACAGTTCATTACGCCTTCCGTCTCGCCCAAGCAGATTTTAGTATCGAAAAGTACTCGCAATAAAATTCCGTTTATTCCGAAAATGTTAGCTAACGATTCTGCGAGACTAGAAAGCAGTTTGTGAAAGTAACACGCATTAGGCTGTATTTGAGTCTTTTTTTTTTAGTTCAAATGGAGCGCAAAGTCTTGAAAAATGCATGCTACATTCAGTATCACGAGAAATTGAAACAGAAATATTCTTCAAAATTATCCGATGAAATAATCCTTTATAATTATTTCGTGGATGAGTTGAACAGATTAGGTGTATTTGTGAACTAAATCATTAAAGATATTATTCAAAATTAACGGCACAAAAATACGAAATCGATCTGACGTAAAAATCTGTAAAACGAATTTAAATTTTACTTATAAGATTCAAGATTTAAACTTCGAAATTAATTTTTTTTAAATATGATTTTCGATTACGCTTCGAGAAGTACTCCTGCTTAAAAGTAGAAACACAAATTTAACGATTTTGAGGCTAATTGCTTTTTTTCAAAGATTAGAAAAAATTAAATATATAAAATATAGAAATTATATAAATTTCTGCATATATTATATTTATATATATCAGACTTTCTTTAATCTTTCGCCTAGTACATATAATATATAATAATTATATTATATATAATATACATATAATAAAAGTTAACTGAATTTCTAAATATCTAAATTTAAAAATATCATTAAACGATTATATATATATATATATATATATATATATATATATATAATCGTTTAATGATATTTTTAAATTTAGATATTTAGAAATTCAGTTAACTTTTATTATATGTATATTATATATAATATATAGTATATATATATATATATATATAGTATAATATATTATATATTATATGTAATTAATTCTTATTAACTTTTCTTAATTTTCTTTTGGCTCGCTCCTTACTAAATGGTATCGATTGCACGATCCATTAAATTATAACTTCTTTATATCCAATTATAAAAACGAAGGAGTACCGCTCCCTTGTGCTTCTTCGGTAACTAAGCGTAAGCCATCTCTTAACAAGTCAAATCGTGTGTCGTACAAATACAAAATCGCCTTCCATACAAACTTGAGAGATAACGCAGAATATTAACAACGATAACGGAAACTTTCCCGTCGAAGATGATTAAATAAAATTGTATCCTTTCACGAGTATGTATATCTTCTGCCGTTACGAAACTTAACATAACTGGAATAATACAATTATCAATGTAAATTCAGTGTGCCTATATGTATCTGTATATATATTCCATTATTCGTATTCTACGCTACAACTTGCGCCTGAGTACATTATGATTTAACATTGCTTAGATTTACAGCGAGTAGCAATTATGTACAATGTATTTCCAGTACTAGATACCGAATCGCATCTCCTTCTGGTATATACAGGCAGTTAACGACACACGTACAAGCCGTTTACAAATCTCCAGCGAAATTGATATTATAATTTTACACAGGTAGCGAATTTTCATTGTTACGTTAATAATGTAATGTAATGCAAAACGATAGAGACACACGGAAATGTCATGTTTATTAAAAATCAAAATGGCGGGAATCAAAATAATATAATGCTCGGTCTGGCCAGAATTCGATTTTATATCAATAAGCTAATAATATACAGGATGTTCAAGGTTTTTGAAAGTTTTGTACGCTCAATGATTAGACGGTTATTTTTGCAAACGTCCTTTGTGTCATTTCAAAGAAATTATTTCATAACTAAAATGAAAATACATTATTCATGTACGTCCAAGACAGCGACATTGCCCCTTCTTTCCTTCGCCGTTCATTTTCAGTGTTTCACTTGTCATTTCCGAGCCACTTTTGGTAATAGTGCGGTACAAGTCTATTTAATTATCGTCGAAAGATCGATGCATCCTTTGGTATCTGAATTGTTCCTCCTATATCCATATGTATCACGATGTTCCCTGGTTCCGTAACCGCTCCATATTCGCCGTTGCAGGCATCTCACCGTTATGACGAGCACCACGACGAGAGTCGTTACGAAAGCGAAGGACAACGGGGGCGTGGTAATTTTACGTTCATGCCTTGCACGACACTATGGACTTCCCGTATCGTGGTGAAACGAGTCACTGTCACTCTCAACGTAGGTCACGTAGCTATCAGTGCTGTCGGGATGCTGGCCCATGTCGGGCCCGCCACCACCTGGATGATGAGGCCCCGGTGGCGGTAACGGTCCGCCTCCACCGTCGCTCATCGGCCCGCCAAGCATCCCTGGCGGGGGTGCCAATTGCGGCGGTGGTCCCCCATGCAAGTCATAGCCGTGCATCTGCAATTATTGCAATAACAACACTCGACTTTCTGAGTAAAGACAACTCCTAGCATTCTTCTATGAATGTACTATGGCTGCCAAAAGTTTCCAGCCAACTAAATAATTTTACTGTATTGCTCAGATAAAAAAATCTTTACAAATAAAATAATCTAGTATGTAAATATTGGAATATGTTTTAGTATTAAATTATCATGGTCTTAAAATAAGAATTTTATATTAATTTATAATATATAAAACTGAAAAACATTGATATAAAAAAATATGTAAAATTATTTAGGCTAGAGCCTTTTGGCAACCATTGTAAATCATTCTCTTTCATTCGTGTCTAGTTACATTTCTAAGAAGATTTTTTTTTTCAAAAAATCTTGCTCATGTCCTGGCGAACATAAAGATTGAAGCAAAAATCGAATATAAAGGGAGAGTGAACGAAGAATAACTAAAAAACGAAAATTGAGACAACGAAACATAAAAAAAGAATAAATGTCTCTTTCGTTGTCTCAATTTTCGTTTGCATCCTAGATGATTCGTTTATGCTTCTGTCATTCGATTTATTGGCTCGGTTTTTATTTTCGCCAGGGCGAAAGTCGCTGTTCGAGGTTACTCTTTCGATGATATTTCAGAAACAAGAAATTAAATGTTTTGAATATGGTTACCTGAGACACCAAATGGTGGAACGATGGTGCATTAGGATCCAGTCGTTCCAAGTCTGTATGAAGCGCAAACTCCGAAAGCGCTTTCCACGGTGGCTGATAAGCTTGAACTTCCAGAGGCGTCATGCCGATAGGACTCTCGTGTCTCACGGGGCTGCTGGCAACCATGGGTATGCCATGCATGCCGCCGAAGCCCAATTTACGCCCGTCCTGAAATAAAAAGCGCTTGGTTCCATTAGATCATTCATCGAAATATCATGTTATACATGATGATTTATTCCAAATGTCTACTTCAAATATCTGGAAAGAAAAATATTAAAAGATGTATTTCAAACAAAAGCTGTTTGATTTTGAAGGATAAAAAAATTATACCATCTATTTATTCTTGGATGTTGATACGATCATGTTACTTTGAAATTTTTTTAGTGAAAACTATCATTTTTATCGCATATTTCTTACTGACCTCGAGATATTTTCAAAATGTTACTTTTAAATTCCATTTGAGTGAAAACTTTTTCATTTAAAGGATGCCAAAGTTTAAGGGTGTATCCAATATTTAAAACGCCTATCTAAATTATCTTAAAAGATACATTATAGAAAAATGTCAAACTTTTTAAAAAACTTATTAAGGGGATTTTAAAGTTTATTTTATCAACTGGATGTTTTTTGTATTTCCTTTTCTATTATCATTTTGATCAGATTTAGAAGCTTTTTCCATTGTTAAAAAGAGTATTAATATTCATATATGTTCGAGTACTTTATATCAAGAAAATGTTTTTATTTCATTTTTTTCTCTACTTTTCTTTTAATCCAATAATTATAACGTCTAGAGTTGTTAAATTGTAACAACATTTTCTTCATATAAAAGTTCTGCGATCGATACTACGAAATAAGGGTACATAAACTGCGTAAGGAAATAATGAGTTTTTCAAAGTAGACTTGACATCAACTATGAAAATATATGTATAATGAGAAAGATATACGTTTTTATTTTAAAAATTGAAATAATTTTGACATTATTTTTCAAAGTTACACTCATAACATTAGTGTTTTCACTCTTAAAACCAAACAAGTTTTATCTAAAATATTTTTTCAGATACTATGTTTCTCTTGATAATTTAGACATTTAAAGTGGTACATATATATGTATATGTACATCTTTAAACTTTGATAATTCTTAATCTCTCTCTCTCGGGAAGTTTTTACTTAAATAAGATTTGAAAACCAACATTTTAAAAACATCGTAACATCAATTAAAACAATAAAAAATGGAGATTTTTACTTAAAAATTCTAAAATATCTTAAAATGAAATCGACATCATATTTATGGTAAAATGGGTGGCATAACTTTTTTCAAAATTTTAAAAGAACTTTTATCTAAAATATTTTTTTTTTTTAAATTCTTTCCAAATATTCAAAGTATGCATTTAAAATGAATCACTCTGTGTGTTTATTTATTCGATTTACATTTGTTTTTATGATTATATTTTCGTAATTTTCAACTATCGTTTTCACAATTTTAAATCAGTTACAGAAATACTTAAATTTCAGAGTTATGACATTATAATTGTAAAAATTATTTTATCTTTTCTGAGTGAGATCATTGAATAAGCACGAGTTGCCACAATTACTGTCAGCAACAATGGCAGACGTTGATACACAGCTACGCTTTTTTTTTATAAAAATAAATTTCTGAACTCTGTCCTCAAGCATAAGTTAGTACATTCAACAGCGTGTACGTTCATTCATTATTCATTTAGTTAATTGAATTCAGTTAGTTTTTGGCAATGTATTCATCATCAAAAGGATATAACGTCCCGTTAAGTTTGTATCTATACATTGAAAATTGGCAATCGTAAACTGAAGATCAGAATTTGACCAATCAAATAATTTTAATCTTCATTCATTTTGTTTCAATCATTTCAATTTTAAATCTCTATTTCATTTTTAATGATCAATACAGTCTAATATGGACTGTAATTGATATAGGCGATATCATAGCTCGTTACCTTCTCTTGCATTTGCTGCTTCATGGCGATCGTCTTCTTCTTGTCTTTGCATCTCTTATTCTGGAACCACACCCTGATCACGCGTGGACTCAGCCCCGTCATTTCGACAAGCTGTTCCTTCATCAGGGCATCCGGTCGAGGGTTTGCCGCGTAACAGGTTCTCAGGGTATGCAACTGCTTCTCGTTGAGAACTGTGCGTACCCTCGTTGGCTTTCCGTCGGAACCGCCGCCACTTTTGTGGCCACCGGAACCGCGAACGCCACCGACTCCCGCCTTATGCGATCCGCTCTCAGATCCGGAATCTGCAAGCATAAACGTCGAGAGTCCTCCCTCGTGGTCGTCGTCGAGCCGAGCTAAACGAATACGTTTTCCAAATATAAAATATCAATTATAAGCAATACAAATTACGGGACATTCCCACACAGCACACTTCGAGACACATCCTGGAAACGTTCCTTAAGAACGTCCCTCCCTAAAGACGTTCAGAAGATATATAAGAACGTTCTCTGGACGTCTTTAGGACGTCTGTGCTGTATGGGACTTCGAAAAGTGCATTTTAAAGTGCAAGATATGATTTATTCTTGAAGAGAATTAAGCTACAACGTAACGTACAAATAGTATAAAAAAAGATATATACATAAAAAGGACGGTTTTCTTGAAGTATCTAAAAAAAACTGGATACAGATCCGAAAATAATTTTGTTGGAATATCAAAATAGCTATGTATGATATATTCAAGCTGGTTGCTAGAATATCAAAATTTTTTTGCAGCAGTACAATGTTCGTTATATTCTCATATAGCAAAAGTGTCCAAATTATATCATAGGGACAATCTGAAAATAGCGTAGCATGTATAAAATATTCATATGATATATTCGGAATATTTCAGCTATGTAGATTTTATCGTTCTACATAATTATTTTCATCTTAATTAATTCTTAATACGATAATAATTAATAATCTTATCAGAAGAATGATACATTTATGTAATCTTTGAATATATTTCAACAAATATTTTATATTGAATATATTTCAACATTATTTTCAGATTTACATCTATAAATTAAATTTATTTGCAGAGCAATTGTTCTTTCCGTGTATATCTAAAGTATTGATTGGGCTTGAATCACTGTGGCGTTTGCGTAAGTAGGTGTTAATAAAGTTTGCGGGAAAAAGTAGATGTATCAAGGAATGTTTTTTGCAAAGCTAATTAGTTAATCTAATACGCAGACTTAAGAAAGAGATGCTGCTATGGTAGCAATAAATTGACGTAAGCGCGAATTGTTCGAACTGTGAAATCGCAGAAAGAAAGATAAACGCGAATTCACGTGGCGATTGTAAATCTTTCGAGTCTTCCGGATTCTTCGTTAACGTTTTTTTCGACAGTTACAAAGGGCGAGTGTGCGATTGCTGGTCTACCCGCCTCTCGGGAAGATTTATCCGCGAGAGCATCGCGTTCGCGAAACGAAGCATCCCGAGCACGAGGTACGGAAGAAGGGAACGCACGATACGGTTCCGGACTATCTTTCTAACCGGTCTTACAAAACGGTCGAGTCCGGCTAATGGGAGATCCAGATACTGGGTTCAGCATGGCGGATCAACGGGGAGCGAAGCAAAAGGTACCGACGCGACGATCGTCTGCGAACCCAGCACTCGACACAACAGTTAAGAGACAATATTGTCGATGGGCAAACGCGGATCTCGTACTCATGTGATTCCTTGATCAACCGACCTTGGCATCGTGGAACATTTAAGCGTGATACATTCATGACTCGCGAGCCACGGTCACACAAAGTTTTATTTGCAAAAGATGGTAGAGGCTTTCCGTTTTTTGTCAAAAAATAGTGCGTTGTTTGATCTGTCCATCAGTCTCATAGTTGTCTTTCCTGGAGGATACTTGAGATACACTTGAGATTTATTTAAAAGAAAAAAAGATGGCAAAATATAAGTCTTTATCAACACAGTTTCGCGACTGAGATGACTGTTATGAAATAGTATACCAAGAAAATAATAGCAAAAATTTAAATTATTTTATTAGATTTTAACTAATAAAAAAAAGCAAAGCTTTAATTATTAAACATCTCATTGCGGGAACAAGACACTAATGTATGACCAACTCAATTCGATTGCTTATAATTTTCATAAAAATAAATATATTGTAAAAAAATTTATTTTCAATTAAAACACCAGACATTAAGGAATATAACAGTATCAAGCAAATTTATATGTATCTTAATTTATTTTAAAAAAAATTATAAGCAATGAAAAAAGCAATTATAAGCAATGGAAAAGCATTTGGAAAAAGCAGGTATATTTTGCCGTTAAATGATGATCTAAACAATATAGAGTGTTAAAGAAATCCTCATGATGTAATGAGGAGAAAATGAAATCAACAGAAGCCACTTAAAATCACTTCACATCACTTGCAGGAAGTTAAATTACCAACAATAAAAATTTTGACCAATCGTTTTACCAATGTATTCTAGATAATGCCGACGATCTCTTTAGGCATCGTGTCGTTCGAGATCTAGTAGGTTCGCTATGCGGGAAGATGGAAAGTCAACGAGAGTATACTACAAGAGAACAAACGAAATCCTATTTCTGTGTCCTAACCAAATAGCGGTCTTGGTTGGCATAAGCGAGAATGAAACCAGCGTTGACACGGCGGCACGACGATAAGAAGAGTGAATAGACCCTCGACCTTCGAAAAACTATCGTATATGATTGTATATACAGCTATCATATGATGTATAGATTGGAAAGTATACCTTCCGCAGAAAGAGTGAAAGGTATGCGCGAAGAGGTATTTAATTTGATTAGGGAGAAATTATCTCGCGAGTATATAACATCTAGCAAAAGTAAAAAGTATATAACATCTAGCAATAGCAAAAAGCAAATTCGGTAATTATTCAATTTTGAATACACAATCATAAAAATTAAAATAAGAATATACAACACTGACGCGTGTTTTTTTTTATTTTTTTTATGAAATCAAGGAATTTGTCTGAAAAAAGTATTACTCTGTTTTGCGAAGATATTAATCGTAGTTATTTACTACTAATGAGATTACAAACTTGTCATATCGATATAATTAGCGAACTGCTCATGCACTAGGATTAGATAAGAATGAAAAAGGAATAAATTTCAAATCATAAACTGATCTCAGCTATGATTTAATGTATAAGAAAATTGGTAGTTTCAGTTAATTAAATCAGAGAATATGTATAAATTTTGAATCATAAATCATATCCTCTACTATAATTAAAATTATATAAGAAAATTGCGTTTTTAATTAATTAAAGCAGAGAATATGTATAAATTTTTAATTACGAAACTCTATTTCGTCGATATAATGGATTTTCTAATTTGAGCAATTATCAAATTTCAAGATTAATATCTCAGTGAAATAGAGTGACACTTTTTTTGCCAGATACGTTCGTTTTATGAAAAAAACGCATCGATATATTTTTTATTAACTTTTGTGAAATTAACTTTTTATTAACTGATTTGTGAACGTTAAACTAAACAAATACCCTAAATACTTTTAAAAGGTGAATTTTCAACTGATTCAATTTTCATTAATTTTTTGAAAATTGATTAATGTTGACTAGTTCGTAGTGTACGTGTTCAAACAATCATGCCGAAAATTTGTTCCTTTACACGTAAGAATAATCCGTATCCTAATAAATTTGATCCTTTTAACGCCTAGAGAGCAGCGAGCGATCATACAATAAATATGCGGGGCATAAATTCACAGAATCTACTAAAAAAAAGAAAAAATTTAAGATCAGAGATTACACTATTAAATTTATAGTGTCAAATTACATTCAATTATATTTAATTATTTGTATAGGTTACCACTCCTACCCAATTAATTCAAGAAAATGTATTAAATTTGACACTCAAATGTATTATTTACTAAATGCATACATTGATATGGACAATGTTTACTTTGGAACTAACCACAGAAATGAATTGATGTACATTTCGACACACAGGAAATAAAAAAAATAACAAAATATTATTTAACTGAAGGGATTGGATTACCATTGCTTTGATTTCTAGCAGTATAGGTACCAAGATAAATTTTTAAGAGTGATCAGAGCTCTTAGATAAAGAATAATCAAAGCTTTTAGATACGAATAATAAATACGAAAGGAAGATTTATTTTATTCTAATATTATAGCACAAAAGCATTTTTGCACGAAGCGCACAGACGATACCTGAGACGATCGTAATTTCTCGCAGATTAAGAACGAACAGTTTATTAGAGTTTATCAATAATTCGAGGACTATTAATAACTTGGCGACACGTTCATGTATTACACTCAGGTGTCCCATCCTGCGGGATATCCCCGGCACGCTAATAAAGAAGATAGGAATAAGAGAAAACAGATCGTGCGTAGTTATGCGTGACAGTAGTTGGCAGGGTGGTGTTACATTTGGCACCTCGGCAGCATTCTGAAGATACATCGGGACCACCTTATGCCACTACCGTCGGCATAAGATGGTCCAACTTTTTCGTGCGTGGGGAACGACGTTTACGCGCGACGATCTCCAATGACGAATCACAATGACAAACACGGGACGACGTGCGCACGTCGCGTTGCCGCACACGAGTTATTTGCACGAAAATTAGTATATCGGGTAATTATGCCGATGTTTGTTCTTTACATTTTGAGAGGGAAGAGCGTGGAGAGGAAATCCATAGGAGAAACGGTAGCCGATCGTGTCGTATACGTTTCTTTCTCGCTTATTATGTCACATTAAAAAGTTCAATTGCAAATGAAAAGACCAACAAGAATAAATTAAATAAGAGAGAAAAAATCCTATTCTTGATCGAAGCGAATCTTGATACTTAATAATGTTCATATGCAAATTTATAAAATTACATGTTTCTGTTTTATAATTTTAAAAAGTTCACCTTCTTTTCTGATTCTTAATCAGTGAAAAAAAAGAAATCGAACGTGCTGTTTGACAAAATGTAATTTAAATCTCATTTTTCATTATCCCATTGGGATATTTTCATTCGGTATCTTGACGCTTACATCATTTTAAAGTGTAATTCATAGTAGCATTTCACCGACGTTTATTTAATCGTTTGTCATTGACACACTAACCGATTTGGCAAATTAGCGAGTTGTAATTGCGACTGCCTTTCAACTCGAAAGAGTCAAGAAAATTAACACTGATCGTCTGGTATTAACTCTTAAGTCTACGGCAGGATACTTGTTTTCCTATTGAATTGCTTGCGTTTTAGTAAATTACTAGAATTATATTACACAGAACGCAGACTTTCTACTAATTTATCAAAATGTAAGCAAACAATTCAGTAGGAAAACACTCATCGTGTGCCGTAGGCTTTAGTGATTACTTGCCAGATTGTCCTTTTCTCTCTAATTGCCGATGCAATCCCATGCTGTCTTACATACGATTAGATTTGGTGTCTGAATTCCGATTCCCGCTTGGTTGAGTTAATTCGCTTGGTAGCAATCCAGCCAGTAGGCTGAATGTATACGTTATGCTAGGTTACAGGACATTAAGCCTACGTAATCCTGACGTGTAGGAGGGTAGTGGTCAAGCCTTTACGGTCTTAACGGCTTCAATTATCAACACCTAATTATACGTCGTGAGCCTAACACAACATAGGAGAGTCCTTTGAGCTTACCCTCGAGCAGGCACCCTTTTGTAAATTTGGTCTTTGGGAACATGGATAGACTGTGCCTGATAATCCACAGATATATCCCATGTCCTGTCATGACGTACATCAGAAGCCGGATTTCCCATTTCACACGAACGTGAGATAATTTAATCGTAGAATATCTCGATAACGATGTTCAATTAAGGAACTGACGGGAGTACGGAAATAACGTCGATACGAAAATAGACTTTACGATAACTCGATATCTAAATTCAGAACGTCGTGGTATCTACTGTTAGATCTTTTCACTTCTTTGAAAAATCTTGGGGAATGATTTCATGAATAATTTGTCAATCCGAAATGTATCGCACGTGCGCGAAGGAAAGAAAGAAAAAAACAATCCAGTCTTTGACGAATGACCATGCTTTTACCTGACATCGAGCCGTCGTTTGGGTGTAGATGATGATTGTTGTTCGTCAGGGAGGCGTTATTGTTATTCTCGCTTCCGGGTATACCAACACCTCCGGTGCAGTGCTTTCCGCCTTCGAGAACATCGTGATCGAGTCGACAGAAGAGGCCGTCCTGCCTCAGAGCGAACTCATCGCCAGTTTCGAGCCGCCTCGAGCAGGCGCAACAACGAAAGCACTCCACGTGATAGATCTTAGTTTTCGCTCTCATCACATAGTCATTTTTGCTAAAACAGCGGCTACATTTGTCGCATTTTGTGCCGAACAACCTGCAACATATACGAAAAAAAGATATAATGCGTCATCGTGACAAATGAATACGTGAAATTCGTAAAAACGTTGATCCCTGAAGAGAAATTTAAACGAATAGAGCTTAAATTTTCTAGATGATTTTTAAAAAATGTAATGAGAGCATGATGAAAGAGAAATACTCAAAGGATCAAGAAAATTTTTTGTCAAAACAGAGGTAGACAATGGAAAAATATTGCAATTAATATTAATTAAGTGGTGAGATTTTTAAACTCCACAGAATATTGATCTAATGCGAGAGTTTGTAAAAATAACACGTGTTTTATATAGTCATATATTTTCAGAGAGAGCGCCCTTATCTTGTAACAGTACAGCCAACAGTACAGCCAGTAAATCAAATTCTATCAACTTATATAAGATAGTTAAATTGTTTTTCCAATAAAAACTTTTTACGCGAATACATTACACAATTTTACGTGAATTTTGTATTTAAGAATATGCACTAGTTTTTCTATCAAATACTTTGATGAACTGAATTTGAGTCGGGTTTCAGATTTTACCTCGGATTTTATTATCATGTCAAATTCTAGAGAAAGTGGAACAAAATGATCTGATAATTAGAATTTGGATTATATATGTATAATTATTTTCTATTTATTATATATTTTTATATACATATATGTATTTACGTCCGTATTCAGAACGCACTTATAACAATGTTAGCACATATTTAGCGTACAGCTCACATTATGTATACTATAGAATTTCAAAAATAAAAACGTATATTTATCGATAAAAGCGTGTTCTGAATACGGGCTATTATCTATCATTTTTTAAAGTAACTAAATGATCTTCAACTAATGTTCGAACTTGATAGTTGTTTCAATGGTTATAAATAGACGACTATAAATACCAAGAAATTTATAACTCATATCCTGAAAAATCCACAAGTAAAAATATATTAATAAATTGTATACTTTTTTTAATTTGGTAGCACAACATTAATAGAAGTAGACTATGTTAACTATTTATTTTGTTCAGAAATTTTTTATACCATTAATTCAAAATTTTTATCAATTAAATCTTGCAACATTTTTCTTGATTTCTAATTACTATCCTATATATACGAGAATTCTCTAATTTTGACGTTTTAACGAACGAGAAAAATCATTTTAAAAGAGAAGTATATATACTTTTAGATGTCATGAACGAAAAACACAACGTATATAATTTTAAACTTTACTAAATTTATTTATTTTATTTTACTTCCATTTTACTTCCATAAAATTTACTTCCTTTATTTATTTTACTTTATATACAAAATAATAGATTTATAAATATGGTCACAATTATCATTTTTAACTTATTTATTTTATTTCATTTTCTTCAAAATTTGATAACAAAATTGGAAAATTGTTAGATTCACTTCAGTATTCTTAAATAATTTTCATTTTTTAATTCACAGATCTACGTTATCCATTCTAATAATAATTCGATTTTTTTATATATATCACATCTCACTACCGACAAGTATCACTGGTATAACTTCAGAACTGACAAAAATAAATAATTTTCGAACATTAACGTAGAAAATTTTAAAATTTCACAAATAAAAGATCTTTTCAATTCGATGATAACTAATTGAGAAAATAGAATTTTGTATTAATCTTTAATTAAACACTTTATTTATATTGATATACCTATTTAGATAGAAATTAATCATTATCGACGAAGTATGTGTAAATTCAGTTCTGATAAATTGTTGATAATTGTTGATCCATATTTCTCATTGTAAAATAATCGCTGATAATCTGCTATAACGTTTGTGCCCGTACCACTCTAATATCGAGCAGGATGAGTTATAACGTTAACTTTTTCATTACTTACGTTATTTTTTTGATAAATTTCCATTCATTATTTTCTATTTTATCACATCGCAAAATTGTAAACATTTTCAGTTGGCGAAATAAAAAGCTCTATTCTAAATTCGATAAATGCAAAGTGGAGAAATATAAATTGGGCTAAAGTGACTTTATTGTCGCATCGTATATTTATTTCTGTATGCAATACACTGAGGACCCTTTTTATACACGTACACATACACATGCACGCACGCACACACGTGCTCGCGCGCGCGCGCGCGCGTGTGTGTGTGTGTGGGTGTGTGTGTGGGTGTGTGTGTGTATTTTATATATATATATATACATACATACATATAAATTCAATAAATAAACTGCGCGAACCGTCCAGCACAAGATATAATGAAATGTCCAATTTACATCATTGAAATTGAAAAAAAAAATGCGGTAATGTGAGTGAAATTGATGGCAGTGTAACGTGGGATTAATGGTTGCCCATCGCGTAATGGTTGACGATCGTGTTGATGTACAATAGACATTTCTATTGTTACTATCGTTACTGCTATTTTTCAAAGTCGATAAACTTTCCTTATGCGCATTAAGAGATGTTTTGGCGCATTTTTTATATATAAAATTAGGTTCACATCCCCGTAGCGTAATCGAAATAAAATCGAATTACTTTAACCAAAATTACAATTTGTAAGTACTTCTACAAAATAAACCGATAAATTAAAAGAATCAACATTCCGGCTTTGAAACATTGTCTACAGTTTTAAAAAAATATGAATTATATATAATTATATATTAGGTGTTGGAATTAATTCGTAGCGTTTTTTAATGAAAGAATGTTATTTATTTCACATGAGCATTAAAAAATACATTAATGAAAGTACTTCCCATCACTTGTAAAACGCTACGAATTAATTCCAACACCTAATACTTATATAATATTATAATTTAATACATGTAACTGTTAAATTTATACATGGTATTAATATAATATGTACATATATAAACAATATATACACATATAAACATTATAATATAATATATATAAATACAATAATTATATGTACACAACATATGTAAATCGCACTATAGTGAATTTTGATATATTCGATTATTTTTTATATAATAATTATAACACTCGCGATTGTTGGCATTTGTGCCGGAAATAGCCGACACCAGGAACACCCAGAATGACGTATGAGGAGGGAGTTATACTTTGCTAATTTGAACTTTTGAACGAAAGCGACAGCAACAACAAACGGCTGTCATCGCTGTCGCTCGAGTCCGCGGCCGGATACGCCAGTCTTCTTCGAGTTACGACGACGTTCGATGGATCAGCGCAAATAAACCCGCTGCCTCGACAGAGAAAAATATTTGGTCCAGGTCGAATTCGTGCCGATGGGTTATTTGGTGGCATTACCATCGTGAACGATAAAAAAAAAACGAAAAGAAAAGAAATTCCCGCGCGTGCAAGAGATGCGTCTTTTTCACATCTCCGTCCCTATTTCTGCCATCGAAAGTGACATAACAACAAATACAATAACTTCCATTAATTTAATAATACCGCACTAAATTGAATGTAAACATTGCAAAATCAATTATGATAACTGATTGGATTATAGTTATTAAAACATATTTGTTATTCCGTCACCCTCGGACAACAGAAAATAATAGAAAAGAAATTGATTATCATAACCTTCAGAACAATACAACTTTCAGAAAAAATAATCTGATAATAGACTTGACGTTTCACTTAACAAATATTTTATTTGCCACATAAGTTTTATTCTCTAAAAAAAATTAGTGACAATTTAATGAATAATTATAAGTCGTCAAATATGAAAATATATTTACAAATCCATTCTTAAAAAATACCTACAATTAAATGGAAAAATATATTACATTTTAATAAATAATTATTTGACTAATACTAATATAACATTTATTTATGAAGAATAAATATTTACTAAATAAAAAAAATGAATTAAGAAGAATTAAATTAATGATTCTTGTACTAAATTTAATAAATATACATTTACATAGTAAATATTCCACTGACACTATTCAAATATTAAAATTTATTGCATTTTTTCTCAATGTATAAAGTCTCAACAATCTAAACATCATTACATACAAAAAAAATGGATTTTTCTTAAATTAATTTTTACATCTGTCTCTGGAAAGATTAATGAAAAAAAAAAAGACGCTTCGTATATAAAATTTTCACTCAAACTTCTAGACTTTAAGTCGGCAAAAGCTGCTTAACCCTCAAGGTTACGTAATTCCGTAACCATCGAAAGCTTTGCTCGATATTTCTCGCAGTTTTAAACCGTGGTAACCGCGATCGAGGAGATTTCAAGTGGTTTTCCTGCATGTATCGACTACCATGTAGCCACACATTGGCTACGCCGGCTATTACGAATGGATCGACTGTTTCAACCGCAGCGTCAGTAATAACCATCACTGTGTCGGGTTGGTGTCGATCAATGCCACGCATCGCTTCGTCGCATTAACTCGCGGGCTTAAAACTCCCGCGAGTTCTTTTCGCTCGCACGAGCATATAGTTGCACGCACCTTTTTTTGCACGCGCCAACGCACGCAACGTCGTGACAGTGACGATGTGGGCATATACATACGTGATACGTATGTGTGAGTGTGTATGAATGTGTGTATGCGTGCGTTTGTGTGTTGCACTCCACGTGTATACCTTGGATAAAAATATCCTGAACTTTCTCGACTCTGTCGCCCTCTCCTTCTCCGATCTCTGTCTCTCGACCATTTTTCTCTTTCTTTCTTCCTCTTTTCTTTTTTTTTTTTCGTTCCTTTCCCTCCCCCTTCTCGCCTCCCAATCCAAGCATTTGCAAATGCGTATCGGAAAGAGCGTATCGCGTGTCGCCGGAGAATGTAGCGGTCGCAGTGACAAGAGGCACGATTTTGCATTAATTACCATATTGCACTGCGATCGTGAGGCCGGGGCCTCTCACCCGAGTGCCTCTTGTTTCACCTCTTCGTAGAATTCGTTCGTTAAGGAGCGACACTTAACCATTGGACGATGAGACGGCTTCCGCTTGACGTACGTATCACGTCATCGCGCAATTTCGTCGCTCTCGTAATCGTGAAGAGTTAATTGCGTGGTGTCAAACGACCGGAAGATGAAGTGCCGAGCATAAATTGCCCCAAGGAATGCACCAAGTCAAGGAAAACTCAAAATGACTTTATTTTGACATCACGGCAGTCAAAACGATGACTTTTTGTTACAAAATTTGATTATTTATTGACGTTAAGAATAAATTCATTTGGAGTTTTTGTTGACTTTTGCGTGTTCCTTCGGTTAACTAACATTTTTTTTGTTCCTTTAAAGATGCTCCTAAATAACTATGTTGGAAAATCGAACATTCATTTCGGTTTGTGAATCCGTTGGCGAAGATCCTTTCTTTTTTTCCCCCTTTACTTTTTTTTTTCGTGTGGCTATAGGATTGAACAACCTCTCAAAAGAAGTTTCCCTGTCCGACTTTCTAACGTGAAGTTCTTTCAAAGAAAGCGTCGACGTGACTTACCTAACGTAATCGCGCTTGCAGTAAGTTTTGCCGTCCCGCACGAAACAGGTGCATTTCTCGTCCAGAAACTGTTGACACTCGGCACACTTTAAACACGCTGCATGCCATTCCAGATTAGGTGCTACCCTCAGAATCCACTGGTCGTGAATTCGACCACCGCAGCCAACGCAGAGCGAGCTGCTGCCTTCTGAAACATAAAAAATCGGTTTACTTTGAGAGAGGATAAGAGAGAGAAACCTGTTGTCATTCTTCATCCAAAAAAATCTTAATTTTTGTTAGATATCAAAGGAGCAATGGCAATCCAGTCTCTGGAATTTGTTATTTTTAACTTCTACGTATGTCAAAGTATAAATCAATCCATTTCTGTGGTTAGTTTCAAAATAAACAACGTCCATATTAATGTATATACTTAGTATATACTTAGTATCCGCGGTTTTTTCATTCAAAAATTGAACAAAAAACTGCGGATATTTTTTAAATGACCTAATAATAAACTAAATTTGAGTCAAATTTAACACATTTTTTTTAGTTAAATTGTTTAACTCCAGTTGTTTTAGTTAAATTAATGATATTGAATAGGAGCAATAGCGGCCTATAGAAATGATAAAATAATTATGTATATTCAAATTGAATATAATTTGATATTATAAATTTAACAATACAATCAGGTTAACGATCAGATTACGATGTAACTTTTTCCTTAGAAAAATGGAACCATGAAAAATTTCTCCATTACCTTCAATGATAAAACTTCTCAAAACTTTTCATGTTTTCGCCATTTTTCTTACTGGAAAAAGTTACATGTGATCGTTATGCTGAATCAATCTTTCATTATTACTGAATGTAATACGGTTCAAAATCATCAGTTTTGCACTGTTAAGTTCATAATGTCAAATTATACTCAATTTGAGTTATTTTGAATCATTTCTATAAATCTACTGCTCCTTTTCAATAGGTCACTAATTTAACTAAAACAATCGAGTTAAATAATTTATCTCAGGATAATATATATATATTGAATTTGTCTCAAAAGGGACTGTGACTGGAATTAAAAGTTACAGAGAAGCTTTAAATTTGAATCAAATTCAATATATTTTTTTTATTATTTATTAAGAGCATACATTCATACGAACGCTGTTCACTTTGAAACTAATCATAGAAATGGATTGATTTACATTTTGACACATAGAGATGAAAAATTAAAAAATATTATTTAATTCAAAGGATTGGGTTACCATTGTTCCTTTGATATTTAACAATGTGCAAACATGTTTTGAGTTTTTAAAATTCTTAAAGATCTCTTTGCTGAAAGTCATGGCCGATATAATCTTGAATTTGATATGTTCCCTCAGAGAGAATTTAATAATAACGTGAAATAATAATTTCTTGTTATCTCGAGGCGATATGGTTGCGGTGAAAGCACAAAGGGCAATCCGCCTCGTGATAAATAAAATGTATTTCAGTGATACGCGAACTTGAATTAAAACATAACTGAATGTCAATCGATCTTATCATCGACCACTCGATCGTTAGATACGTATTAGTCGCGGAATAGCGATCGATGACCGGCGAGGCAACAAATGAAAATGAAATCAATACTTCGATCTGCCTGCTCTGTCATTGCTTTCGCGATCACGCGTTGTCAGCGATTTCGCGGATAAAGTTTACGTAATAGAATCGTATCAGAGAGGTAACATGATATTTAAGCACCCATTTACATTGTCAATTAAATGAAAAAAATTTCTTTTTTTTTTTAAATTAATATATTATAGTTCATTTTTTTTTATGTAGAAGAAAGCATGAAAAACACGCAAAGTAATTAATATAACTTGAAATAAAAGAATACTAAAACTTGATAGAAAAGAATACTAAAAATGGGATATAAATGAATAATAAAAAATTCATGTTGCGTTTTTTTTCTTTAGTATAAATAAAAAGAAGCGAGAAATTCATGTTCCAACAAAATTCGATGACCGGCGAAGCATCTATTTTTTTGTCGCCCGTTTTTTTTTCGCATACGTTTCTGAACATACGATGTCGCATCTAGAAAATTAGTACATACGAATATGTTATCGAAGACAGATAATCACCAACGAATTCTCCTGAGGACTTATCTAATTTAAGAAATAGATTAGTATTACAATTTAAGTACTTTTCATATAAGATCTATTAATTCATTACACTGTTAAATAAATCTTATCTATAGATACAATAGTAATTTCAAAAGACAGATTTTATAGAATAATATATAGAAAAAAATTCAAAAAGTAAATAATTTATAATGCGCATTTTATCAAAAAAATTTTTTTTTCATGCGGAATTTAAGAATTAATCAAAAATTTAAATCATTTTCCGTTTTTTTATAACAGGAAGAAACATCAAGTGTGATTTTTTTATATTTTAGGATTAAAATTTTTTTAATGTTAGACAATTGCGTACATAAATATCATTATTTTAATTAACACATTCGCTAACGATTTTCCAAAATAGTAAATAGTATGTCTTTTGTTGACAGACGACAAATTTTTATCTACATATTTATTTGTGTCACTTTTATTGTGTTTGTTTCATCAATTTCTCTCTTTTGTAAGATCTGTATAATAATTATTAGTTTAAAGTTTAAAATTCTATTGCATTAATATTCAGTGTAGAAATATTTTGTGTGTGTGTGTGTGTGTGTATATATATATATATATATATATATATAATTATTTTCTGTTTTATTATAATAATTATTTAAGAAAGAATTTCATAGTTTAATTTACATATTTTTGATCACGAAATATCAAAATATTATTTAAATTAACTATTTCGCTTAGATTTTTTTTTGTAATTTAATATTAATAAATATTCCATAAGTTTTTCATTTTATTTTATTTTCATACATAAATTATTTTCATCAAAGTTGAAATTAAATTTATGTACAATTTTTAGTTGCGTTTATAGTTCATCTCTTATTGTTTACAAATATAAATTCGTTAATATCTTCTTACAAAAATTTAATATATCATTTACATAAAAGAATAGTAGTAAATGCGTGCGATATTACAGTACGGTCGCGAATGTATTATAACATGTAACAAATCTATAAAGAGAAATTTGTTTTATATGTTGGAAATTATCTTTGAAAATATTTATAGCTTTCCATAATATTACATACATTACCGAGACATATAATTAAATGTCAAAATATAATTAAAACGATCAATTTATCGTATTTAAATAAATATCGTCGATATAAATATGTTCTGTATAAATTTTCTATATAATATAAATATTTAACGTCTGCCAAAAAGAGCAATTCGATATATCATCCATATCGTTAATCTAGCAGCACAGCGTGGGAGTTATATTTAAAAAAAAATTATCGAAGCACCAGAGGTTAGCTCGCGGTTAAATTAATCCACTTAACCAGAGTATGGTATAATTATAATTCATAGCCAGCAGTGGGTCGAACGTGCTGTCGACGGTAGATACGAAAAAATTAGAGAGCCTGCGATCTCTACGACACAGATGAGAGTCGCGTTTCAAAAATCAAAATCGGGTATCACAGATGCCACAGACGTTTTCTCAGAACTCTAGATGTATCAGAGTAGCAAAGAGAGAGAGAGAGAGAGAGAGAGAGAGAGAGAGAGAGAGAGAGAGAGAGAGATCCACTATGTTTAATCTATTAGGTGTTGGAATTAATTCGTAGCGTTTTACAAGTGATGGGAAGTACTTTCATTAATGTATTTTTTAATGCTCATGTGAAATAAATAACATTCTTTCATTAAAAAACGCTACGAATTAATTCCAACACCTAATAATAACCACATTATATTAAAGAATTAAGCTCTTTTTTCTGTGACTCAACTAGTGTACACTTTTGAAACTTAAAGTGAGATAGATACATGTTTGATATTTGACAAAAGCGAGAAAGAGAGTCCTAATACAGTCTAGTGCAGAAATAGAAAAGCAAACTTTAATAAGCTTATATACTTATCCGTTGACTTATTTACTAAGCTTGCTTATTATTTATTACTTACTTATCGAACGATAGACCATCAGGTAAAAAAGACCATCAAAATTGTCTGTCAATACACTGAAAATCCAAATGTGTAAAAATGACTTCGGTATATGTATATATTTTTTAATTTTCCATGTAAAAATGACATATTTAAATGTGTAAATCCATATTTGCACGCAGGGCGTTATTTTTATACGGAAAATTAATCGCACACATAGGTATATTGAAGTCACTTATTATACACACTCGGATCTGCAGTGATACGAAAGTTGTCGGCATTCGGCTCAGATCAAAGGGTAGCGCTACTCTGGTATATCTGGAGCTGTACGTTTCCTTCGAGACGCATTGTCACGCGAGTGCGTGAGCGAGCTCGGCGGCCACGAGGAGAGGAGTGCGCCAACGAAGGCGCGTCGAAGACCATCAGGGGCGTACACGCCTGGGCGGCGCGCATCTACCGTCTCGCCGCCGGAACTCCGCCCAGAGTTCCGACGGCGAGACCGTCCGCAATCGGCGGCGTCCGTCACACCGGATTCTGCGCCCTGACGTGGCTCGGTGCGGTGGCCGGGAATTTGCGGAGTCCGTTCGCTCGATGGACGTCGGTTCTTTTTTTTTTTTTCCTCCTCGCGACGCCGATCCCTCGAGCGAAGGGGTGTCAGTGGCGACTCACGTGAAATTTTCACCAAATTTGAAATTATTGCGAGAGTGGATATTATTACGAGATACGCGTATTAATAAGGGGATCGATTTTGCTCAAGTATTATTTGCCCAAAAATTTAGTTAGATGTAGATTTGAAAATAATTTGGTTGGATCATTGAAATAATAAATGTTGGTATCTTAAGCATGATGAACAATGCTGATAAAAGTTTTTAACATTCCACTAATATTTCACTAACTAGCTTGAGCGTTCTACATAATTATGTTGATTGGTTCAATAAAATTATTTTCAGATCTGTATCTAGCTAAACTTTTAGATAGATACTTCAGCAAAACTATTCTTTCCGCGTTTAATATTAAATATGATGTATTCTTTTGATGCATGATTTGCGTCATGGGATGTTTTCATCTCTAAAAATAGATTCTATATATTAAACGCATCTTACATTTAGATATCGGTGTTATGATTGAGGAAATGAATTTAAATGCACGGAGAGAATAAGTTTTACTGAAATATATAAAAGTTTAGTTAGACGCAGATTTGAAAATAATTTTGTTGGGCCATCAAAACAATTATGTAGGACGCTCCAACTGATTACTAGAATGTCAAAACTTTTTGCAGCGTTCATCACGCTTGCAGCGATTTCTATATAATTATTTTGATGGTCCAGTAAAATTATTTTCAATGTATCTAAATTTTTAGGTACTTTAGAAAAATCGTTCTTTTATTTTGTTTATGCGTTGAAAATGCGATAAATTATAAGAAATCGTAATAAAAGTATTTTGTTACTAGAAAAAAAGAGACGAAAAGCTTATAGTTATATCTAGCATGTGTTAAATACATTGTAAAAAATAAAATGTTAATTTTAACTTTAAGACGTATAATGGATTTTCTTAAACATGCAAAAATGTTGTAACATTTTTGTGTTAATTTTAACATTTTAAGTTAAAATTAACATTTTATCTTTTACAGTGTATTCAGTTTACAGTGTATTCAGTGTGTATTTACTTCTATTAAATATATACTTATTCCTACTCATAAATATTTTTCCAGGAATATTTCTTTGATTCGTAGCATCTACATTGATATTTTTTTAATTCCATAAAGAAATTAAATGTTTAAAAGAATTCACAATATATAGAAAATGCTTTAAATGCTAACAACAACAACAACAACAACAAAGGAAATAACAAAGGAAACAATTGCATAATATAGTCCTTCATTGCATTTACATATGAATATTCTTTATAATTTTATATTATTCATAAATATTATTTATAAATGACATTATATTAACCTTTATGTGAAAGCCTACAGTGGCGTTGAAAGAATGTTATATTTTAAGGAAAGGAATGTAATAAAATAATGAATTATTGGGTCATTTAAAAAGTATCCGCGGTTTTTTCATTCAAAAATTGAACAAAAAACCGCGAATACTTTTTAAATGACCTAATATAACAAATATTATTCAAGGAAAAGTATATGATTTTAAAAATAGACTTCCATCCTCTAAAAATTAACTTTAAATTCATCAAACACACACACCTCAACTATTTGACACGTCACTACTGTACAATTTTCACATTTTCGTTATACACGTTGGAAGTGAAAATTAGTCACGCACTGTCATTCCGTTTATCAACTGATAAGTATAATTAGACGTTAATTACAGCTAACTGGTTCAAATAATTATTTTCAAAGATAGAGTCACCTTCGTCATAGTTAAGTATATATAAGTGCAAAAAGAGCTTGGTTTTAGATAAAACTATCCGCAAAAATGCATCGCAATATTACCATTACCTACATCAAATATTTTACCGTTTAAGGAAAATGATAATCTTTTTTTTTTAACTTTAAAGCAAGTGTGCGGTTGTGCGAACAGTAAACAGATTTGAAAATAATTTTGTTGGACCTTAAAAATAATTATATAGGAAACTCAAGCATGATGAGCAATGCTGCAAAAATATTTGATATCCTAATAATTAGCTTGAGTGTCTTACATAATTGTTTTGATGATTCAACAAACAAAATTATTTTCAGATCTGTAACTAGTAAAATTTTTAGTTTACTTCAGTAAAATCCTTCTTTCCATGTAGTAAACGTAAAAAAATAAAATAAAATAAAAATTTGATTATAAAACTGATAACCGTGAGATTCTATAAATTGTATAAGTAAAAAAATTCTCATAGTTGCGAAATTTCGTCTTCTCGAAAACATCATTTAAAAATCGTAGAAGCAACGAGATTCGATTTTTAGTCGTAGGATGAAAGACCTTTGTCATTCTTGTTCAACCGTATTGTCGTCGAGATTTACAAGCTTGTGAAGCGCAGAACATAGACTCGCATTGAATGTAGAGACTCTCTTTAAAGACATCCGGACATGAGAAAACCAGAAAGCCAGAAAAGAAACTTTTTTTTTAGTGCTGCCATATTTTAAAAATTCCTGAAAGACCGAAAAGATAGGACAAAATGAAAAAAAAAGAAAGAAATAATAAAAGTAAGTCCTTTTATTTCATCGATTTTATTAAAATTACAAAACTACGGCTCGTATCTAGACACTTATTAAAGAGTCTCTAGTTGGATGCATATTTATACTCGCGTGTGGACGCGGGAGTATCTCGCGACTATCATGAAAATTCCCGACCGGCCAGTGGATAAGGTCAGGGTGGATACGCACGCGAGAAAAAAAAAAGAGGAAGAAAGAAACGAGCGAGAAACCGGAGACGAGACGGGGATGGGAGTTACTGGGAGGCGAGGGCAAGGTCGGTCAGGATCAAAGGGACTCGAACGAGCAGAGAGTGTCGGCGGCATCCCATTAGCTCCCAGAGACGACAACCACCTCGTATCTCGGGCTCGGATCCTTCGAGCTAAAGCGTACGATCTAATGCGCCAGAACGCGCATCTCTGTAATACGCGAGCGCATAGCTCGATCTCTTCCCTCCCTCCTGATCTGAAATCATCTTGAAGATACCATCGCGTATTTGTCGCTATTTCGTTACACGTCTTGCTCACGTGGGCGCGAATGATTTAATGCCGCCGGAATTACCGGGCATGAAGTGGATGTTTCAGCCGACCCGAATCTGTATTAACCTTTAAAAAGAATTATCTGTGATTTCGAATCATTCCCGATCCCGGAGGATTCAAAAATTGCGCTAATCACATTGCTCCGAGATTATTAAAGTGACAAATTATCATACTTAATGATGAAATAATCTTGCTCCGTTATAAAAAAAAAGTGGGGAATAATTATAAGATGATAATTGAGCGCTAATTTCAAATTTTCAGTTGAATCTGTATTAAAGTATAATATCTACAATTTTGACGTTTTATAGCTTGTGACAGCTATCCCTTTTTCTTCCTCTCTCTCTCTCTCTCTCTCTTTCTCTCTCTCATTCTAAAAGCCATTAATTTTTCGTCATCGTTCGTTCCCAGCAAGCCGATTATTGGTACGGATCACGTTGCGTTGACATTAATGAGTAATAATGAGCCAGGCGACAGATTACGATTGTAATTTGCAATTCATACTTAAAACTTCCACGTGATATGACAGGAATAATAATTATCATCCAATTATGGTGAATGAATATCTTTCGGTACATGGAAGGTTAATCCCCCGTTAATGTTGCAATCATACGACTCGTCGATTAATATAACTGTATTAGCGTTCTGCCGCATATCATGCCATCGAGTCTTAATCGCAATCGATGCAATTTTGTACAGTTTAAGCTTGAACAATTTAAGCTCTTTCTAGAACGTCGACTTCGTATTTCGAGTCTCGTTTATTCGATATAAAACGACATCAAATGTCAATACAAAATGGAAATGTATAAGAAAAGTTTTGCTAAAGTATACACATATCTGAAAATAATTTTGTTGAATTATCAAAATAATTATCCAGGATACTCAATCTGTCTCAGTCTAATTGCTAGAATATAAGTTTTTTATTGTTGCTCATTATTTTAATACTGCCTTAAGTAACATCTTAAAATGCTAATACGGCTCTTTGATTGGTTCATGACATCTTAAGATTCTACTTAAGACGGTCTTAAATATATAAGATCCGACTATGAATACCGGCCTACGTTTGAATTTCCTATATAATTGTTCCGATAATCCAATTGTTTTCAAATCTGTATCTAACTAAATTTTTAAATATTTCAGCAAAATCGTTCTTCTCTTTTATATCTATTTATGAATGAGGGTACTTTTGTTCGTATATTTTTAATATTTATAGATATATACCTTTAAATATGGAAATTTAAAGGTATAGCAGTATCGTGCGGGTTCTGTGTAGTTCAAAGAAATGCGAGACGTACCCGCGTGATGCCTTTTTTAATGTTGACCGTCGAGAGTGCCCAGAAAAAGTTAAAAGCGTATCAACGGTACGGTTCACGCCAGCCGAGCCGAGATATAATTTATTCACGGGAGAAGTGCATGGCGGAGTCGCGTCGATAAAGACAGGGAGAATGTGCTGCCTGGCCCTCGTCACGATTGATCGGTGGCAAAACTCGATCTCCGGAACACGCCGAAGGATAATAATGTCATGCGGCAAGGTGGTCCTCCCCCTTCTCCACATCACCGTTCCTCGGTCTTCTCTTGTAGATAAAAGAGAGCTACGACTGCAATGATTTTGGATCGGCTCGCTACTGACCGAATGTGGGTGGCGGGTCATTCTCTCTGTTCAATTGTAGGTCACGTATTTTGTGCTGGTGAACGCCACGATATTTTTGGTTTGCCACGATATTTTTTTTTTTTTACAAAAGAGATAATATCGCTAAACACGATATCGTCATTTATTTATGTGATGACATCGCATTTAGCTTCAAGTACTGTATATATGTCAAGGGCTGTATTTTATTCATTTTTTTCATTTTTATCATTTTAATCTCTAGATTCGACTCGTTAAAATGCATCTTTTAGAATGTAAAATATACATATTTGACATTTCAACATTTGACGTGCAAATTATACTTAGTATCATAAACTTTAATTCGGCATTATTGTATCGCTTAAAACCATTAATTTATATAAATATATAAAAAGATATAACGTTATTTGTTTACGTATAATATTCACTCTTAAATGTTATTCGCGACGAACAACGTTTTCTCACGACAATAAAATCTACGTTCGATTCATTTAAAATGCGAGAAGTCGCCGATATGTAATTCAGAGTTTTCAAGCTCGTTATTTTCAGGCAGAGAGAAGAAAACATCAAAAAGAAATGTGGAGATTGCTCTATGGGACAAGGAAAAGAAAAATAAGAAAAAGGAAGATGTAGATAGATGCGACAAAGAAATGTAAGATGTGAAGTAGAGGAAGACGAAGAAGGAAAGGATGAGGAGAGAAGAAGGGGGAAAGAAGAAGAAAAAGCAGAGAGAGAGAGAGAGAGAGAGAAAAGAGGAACAAGGAGATATCTTGGAGTAGCTTGCTACTACGAAGGAGAGAAAAGAGAAGCGGCGCCGGAGTTTGTGTCGAGGATGTCTGGTTGGCAGTTCAGAGGCGCCGACCCGGTGTCCCACGGCGTTCGTTTGGTATTTCATTAACACCTCCGCTAATTATTTCCCTTTTTTTACCGGCCAGTTTCGTAGCGGAATCAGGGAATGCACCTTACAAGCCCACTCGGTGCAGCCTCCTCTCCAGCGCTTCTCGATTCGCTTTTCGTGCAGTTGGCCGCCCAAGATACGCGCGTACAAGCCGGCGAATGTACGCACGGACACGCATGCACGCGCCCGCGTAAGTGCGTACACTCGACTGTATTTAGCGGCGAGAAAAAGGAAGAAGAAAGTGTACGGGGTGACGTATGGGAGAAGTAGCGTGCAAATTTGCGAGCGGTATCACGTCGGCAGAAATGCTGAAATCGTTTCGCAATGTCTGGTCGAACAAATCCGCGATATATGGGCAACCCGCACCTGTCTCTTCGTGATGGACGCATAGTCTGTAAAAATGATATCAGAAGATATTATTGATTAATTCGATATCGGATGTTCAGATACAAAAATACGATTTAAATCTCATCGACTGTTGTGCAAAAAGTTTATTGCCGCCAATCTTCTGTCAAGGTTAACATACGTTTCACTTGATGCTCACAACACACGCTTGGAAATCGCATTTCATCCTTATTGTTTATCAAATGTTAAACGAGGACAAATAGAGATAATGCTCGCGTGTTGTAAACACCAAATGGAACGCATCCCAAGACAGTTAAGAAACTAGCTGATCGACGAAGTTCGAATGAAGTTCGTGAATAAATTGGGGAAAGGTGTAAGGCCCGCAAAATACATGCGTCACACGAAGCCCCGAGAAAGAGATCTGCCTGAGTTACCAGAATAACGACGGTCCTAATCGTCTAGAATTCAACGTGAGATCTCGCTGGCGACGTCCGGCTCGAGATGACAAGCGCGCTGGACCGAACGCAGCATCCTCGGCGCCGATACGCGGTACCGCGCGGTCGACACTAAATTTAGGGCGTACGTTTAAATGAACGAAAAGGCCAGTCCTCAGATATCCCCCGTTGAAATTTATGTAGGTGTTGGCCGTGGCTTTTATCAGTCCGGCCAGCATTCCTGCGCGTCCACCCGGCGCCCCGACGTCGCCGCCGAGCAGGTTCTAATTCGTGCGACTCCAAGTCGGTCGCACCTCATCCCTCTCCCGTTGTTCCGGTGATCCACCCTATGCACCCGATATGGCATAGGAATCGCGCGAGACAATGATTTATCTTCATAAATTTTCCTCACGCTTGATACGCGCATGCTGTACGCCGTCTGCAAACCGGTGATAATGCGGATAACCGAAAGATCCATCCATGCGGGCATTTCCATCTTTCAGAATTTCAAATTTAGTCTCGATGAAGTTTCCCTTGTTCGACGTTAATTAATGCTAATTACTATACGAAAATAATGGTTTTGCTGAAGTATCTAAAAGTTTAGCTAGATACAGATTAAAGAATATAAACATGATTAGATAATTTAGATAATTATACTGGAAGCTAGTTGCTGAAAGTCAAAACATTATATAGCATTATCATCTTTCTTGAGTGTTCTATATAATTATTTTGACGGTGCAACATGTTACTTTCAGATCTGTATCTAGTCTAATTTTTTTATATTTCAACGAAGCTTCTTCCAGATACTATTCTACATAAACAATTAATATGATCTCAGTAAGGACTAGTTTTTATATCGCACTTTCTCGTCGAATTTTTCATTTAACTTCTAAGGCTCCGTGTAAGAAAAGTCTCTATTGTGTTTCGTTAAATAATTTCGTAAAATCTGATTTCTCTTTTATCGATTTATCGAGAAACACAAAGGAAAGAATTAAATATTTTCATCTGTGTAAAATTTATACATGTAAATATGGACTAGCAAGAAAAAACGTGAGAAAATATAATCTCTTCTAGTTTTTACAAAGAAACTTAATTAATCAAATTCCTTTTATGAATTATACACGATCGTTTTACTAAACAAACGTCTTGTCTTATAATGAAAAATAATATTTCGCGGTCTAAAGATGATAACAGAATAATTATTATCCCAATGATAGTTTTTCCTCGCGTGAAGGTGCAAAATATATAAAGATCTTTTACAAGCAACGAAAAATTTTCCGAGGAATCCTTTCGTCAAACATCGCCGGCGCTTTATGGCCGTCCTACCGTACAAATTTTTGCCTCGCTAAAAACTGATGAAACGGACGCGTGCCTCGCAGGCTTAGGTAAACAGACAGACGACGCCTGTCTGCGTTCCTCGCTGTCCGAGAAACTTGCATGTTATATGTTGATCGCGCGACAAGTGCACGTATCGAGGTGTGTGACCACAGAATATACCCGGATGACCACCCGTAGCAGAGCCCGTTGCGATTTCTCCGAGAGGAAAAATCGTCCGGGTGAGATCGAGAACGACGATAAATCGGACATACCGTACCGCGTCCGAGCGACGATTACACTTCTTTATAAGCGACCCGAGCGCGATAAGCCTTCTCAAACCACAGCGGCAGTGGTCCTTCTCGTTAGAGGGGTCTAATAACGGGAAGCACAGGACCCCACGTCCGATACTACGGTGTTGTAAACTGGAGACCGGAGGGACCTGGAGACTTGGAGGGTCTGGCGCCGGGCGCCGACTCGAACATCGGTCCAAGCCGATCTGATCCGGTCTGGGCCTTCTGGACTTTTTCGTAGCTAGAATAACAACCAAATGGCCCGTAAACGGCCGTGACCACGCCGTAAACCATAGCACGCGAACATATTTTTGCGTGGCAATCGCGTGGCATATTACTTCCTGTAAATGTACACCGATATCGAATCTTCTATAAACGATCAGGCTCTATGACATATTATCGATGTTCGTGTTCCTTACGATACAAATAGCGACAACGTGATCCGTTTCAGAACGATTTCTCATTGATCTGAAACTTTTTCAACGCGATAAAGTTATAGCACATAGAAAAATATAAGTAGTATAAAGGAAACATCAACATTTTTTTTATTTTGCTACTGTTTTACATTTCTGCCTTTCTCAATTGGCCAATTCGTTTACTATTTACGTTTTACTTAAGTTTTTTTACACAGAAAGAACGGTTTTTTGCTGAAACACTTAAAAATTTAGCTAGATAAAAATAATTTCGTTGGACCATAAAAATAATTATGCAAAACACTTGCGTTGATAACAATGCCGCAAAAAATTTTAATGTTCTAACAACCAGTTTGAGCGTCCTACATGATTATTTTAATGGTCCAGACAAAATTATTTTCTCAGACCTATATCTAATTAATTTTTTAGATATTTTTGCAAAAATTGCTTTTTTTATATATGCCACACTGAAAAAAAGAGTCTAATTGCATCTAATTGTAAATCAAAATTTTCTAATTGAATCCATTGTTACATTGAAAAAAAAATTCCTAAATTTAAGTACAATAATATTTTCCTGTACAGTATCAAGCGAACATTTCCTTACTGCAAATAAATATTTATTCAAAAAAAGAGAGTAATACTTAAATAATATATTTAATTATTATATTTATTTGCAATAAGAAAATGTTTACTTAGTATTATTCAAGAAAATATTAGGAATTTTTTTTTCACTATTATATAATTTTAGCTGAGATAATCAGAATCGATATGATCAGAATTTTCTGGTTCGTTTATTTTCAATCAGAAATTTTTCTCCTTGTCAGTGCATGCCACTAGCATAACTTGGTCGATATTCTCACCATCAATATTAGAACGTTTTTTTTATCTCTATTCGTTTCCGCCATTTCGTTTCGCGATTATCATCATGGTCTTTAGATCGTTATTACTTGTACATTTTAGCATTGAGGTTAGAACTCTTCAAAATTACGTGGTTTCGAGATGCGTCACGCGATGACAAATACCGATGTCGAGATCCTTATCGTGTCGGTCGACCGGTTAATCAATCGATTGCGCGATAAGCCGCGAAATGTATTATCAGACGTCTTGTTCGGTACGCCTGCGACGCCTTTTTCTCACCGAGCGGCATGTCTTTGATCCACGGGATGCACTGATTTTTCGTTGTACACGCTTCGCAAAGAATCTCTCCGATTATCGATAACTCTGTGTACCGAACGATTACGTTCCCTCCGTCCAAAGCTGGAACGTCCGGATAACTTTTTCGAGAATCGCGGTATCATCAGGACAACATATCGTTATCGATTTCGATTTTCATCGATAATAAACTAGATATAATTCCGCATGATTGCCTTCCTGCCGATTTCTGATTCCTCTCTTTAAACCTGTTGCAGATTTAAATATTAAATTTATATTAAATAAAAGTGCAATAAATAAATATTTAACATAACAGTTTTATATATAAATATAAACATTTTTGCGCCGCTCTGGATATAGAATACAAAAACTTTATTTTTCCAATATTTTTCCAACGCTTTTTCCATTGCTTATAACTTTATTTTGTTAATAAAGGTATATGCGTTCGCTTATGGTTTATATGTTCATTTTTATGAAAGTTATAAGCAATCAAATTGGGTTGGATATGCTTTTCCCAAGTGTGTCCTTCAAGTTGATCATGAACAGTTTTCATGTACTTATTATTTTATATTTTATTCTATAAATACATTCGGATTCGGAGGTTTCGTTCTTTCAAACATGTCAATGGAAAGAGGGCTGATAAGAAAATATAAGTAATTTTTGTCCCCAACAGAGAGAGAAGGAGAGAAAAAAAGATAGAGAGAAGAGAGGGGGAGGGGAGGGGAAGACGCAGAAATTCGCGTCTAGACACTGATATATGTCTACGCGCTTCGATAGAAAAGGCCCCGCATCTAATTCAATTGCAGGCCGCCGTTCCGCAAACACTCATGATAATTCAATCAAGCCTACCCTATGACGTTATATCCACTTTCCGCCGCCCCTGCCGAGCCTAACCCCGTACGATGGCACCGCGGCAGAGGGTGGAAACGGCTCGTAATCTCCGTATGAGAACATCTGCACTCTAATCGGCTGATGATTTCCACCGAAGCCGATTCCCCGCTTCTTAACGCGCACGCGTCTCTCCTCTCACGCGTACGAAATAAATCGTTCGTTGATATTGAGCATTCGCGAGGCAAACAATCGGGATTAACGGGATACTAGTTGAGAGCTGGATCTTTATTTCGCAGTTGATAACAGCGGCGTACTTCCGGCGATTTTCCGTCCGACAGATACTAAAGTTGTCATGGGCAGTCGTCATTTTGAGAAGCAATACTGCACATGATTTTTATATGAGGACATGTACCTTGAAAGTCGAATATTTAATTATTAACGAAGATATCAATAAATTTTTATGAAAATTTTTTAGCAGATGCGCTAAAAAATGAAAACTATAACTCAGAATTTAGAAATTTAATTTTAATTTTAAAATAATTTATGCATGAGAGCGAAAATGATATAAAATAAAAAAACTAAAGAATATATTTATTGACATTGAATTACAAGATGAATCTAAAAAAAGAGTTACCTTAAATAATATTTTGATATGTAGTTAAATAAAGCTATATAATTTAAAATATATAAATTACTACTATGGAATACTTATTTCTCTTTAAAAGAGAAAATAAATAAAAAGTAATATATTTTTTACTTTATAGAATATTAATACAGCAGAATTTGAGTTAATTATATTCATTATACGAATCTTAGAAAAAAGACTTATAAAATAAGCATAAATTAACATGCAGGTAAATGTTCATTGCCGCCTGTCATAAATAAAAGATGTAGTTCTACGTTACAAAATTTAATCCACAAAAAGACAGTACTACGTCATCAGTTGCGAATATATTAAGTTTATTACGAATTAAATCCCATCCTTTTTTTTATGATGCACAAATTTTTTATGATACATTAATATTTATCTGAAAAATTCTTAAAATTTACGAAATTTTTTTATATTAATTCACAAATTTAAATCTTTTTAAAATATTTAAAATATTTTTGAGTCTGTTAGTAAAAAGCTTAGATCTTCGAAACAAAAAATTTAGATATTCTAACCATCTTATCTCAGGTATTTTCAGGCATAGGTATCTGTAATCCGATTAGAATACTTATTGTTTTCCCGATTGCCTCAGCAAGAGAAAAATAACTAGATAAAATTGTAGAATATTGCTGTTTATATCGCTTGTTTATTCTAATTACATATAGTTGCTTTTGCTATTTACATAAAATTATAAATCATCTATACGCAAATGTAAGTGCGCGTTTAGACAATGAAAAAAAAAAATAAAGAAAGACGGATATTTTTAAATATTTAAATAAAAAGACAGAATTATGTGCGTCGGTGAGCTAGGAATCCCAGCGATAACGTCGCGATCGTTTTCCAAGTACAGAATATTGATACCGCATAACTCTGTTTCAGGATCTAATCATGCAAATGTATGAGTCGTTAATTAAAACCGACGCAAACTGTATCTCGCCGCGGGACTTGGCAGGGAAAGAGGTGGAAGATCGACGAGTTTTTGCATTCCTGACGGTCACCGCGGTAAGTAATGCGAGTAAATTTTTCTCAGTTTTCTCGATGTTTTATTATGTTCATTATATACTATCTACTTTATTTATTACATTTATTATATGGCACGACGTTTACAAGAAAAAACGTTGTTTACTTATGTTTAAAAAATAAACTGTTTGCTACAGTAAATTATTCGCACGAAGTAGAAAATATTTTTCGTTCTTCGAAGAAGACCTTGATGTAACTATTCTCTTCCGCGTTTTGATTATCGGAAGCGATTATCAAAATGTTGGAAATATATAGAAAAACTGGCTGATTAAGAGAAGTAATCCTATTTTCGATCTAAGCGGATCTTAGTGCTTAATATAATATTCATATACAAATTTTTGTAAATACATTTTTTTTTCAGTTGTATTTGCAAAAATTTGTATATCAGTATTATTAAGCATTAAGATCCGCTTTACCCGAAAATAGGATTATTTGTTTTAATTAATTTATATTTTCGTCAGCCTAATCTTGAATTATAACACTGAACCTACTTTCGATTGCGTAACTAAATTAAAGAATGTATTATGTGGTCAGGTGGAAACAAAGGAATCTAGCAAATTCACGAAATTTCATTTACAATCACTGTATTTCATACTTCGATTAGTTACTGAAATTTCGATTATAACCACCTTGTTAGCCAATAAAGTTGAATATTTTTCACACAATATCAAAAAATCTAATTACCTAAACTTATTCATTGTGTTGCAAATTTAAGATATCACTGAGATGAGTTGAAATATCCATTAAACTTAGCCAGAGACTTTTGTTTGCCGAAGTTTTTTCAAGCATCAAGTGTTCCGATTAACGGAACTATGTCTATTCGTCAAAAGAGACATCGAGATGGTATGAAATAACACAGATCTCTTTTCACATCGATTTTTCATGTTGCATCGAACATTGGTCTCGTATCGAGATTACACTGCGAGCTCGCATTACTACGATCTCGCAATTCCGTTAATTGAATTATTCTTTGTTCTCGGCAGTGCCTACATCGCGGTCATCGACTTAATTATTCATCCGTCTCATTGAACACATTATCGAATTAATCGCGAGCATAAATTAAAGACCGCGATCGTATCATTGACGCGCTCGTGCGATCGTGCATGCACTCCACCATTCTTTCTCGCGAATAATATAGCGCCGCAATAATTATAAGTGATAAATACAGCTGATATTAATGTTGCCCCCGCGATAATTGCGACTTCGTCGGATCGCACGCTCGCGCGCGCGCGAAAAACACGTGTTAAACGCAATACTGTAACATTTAATTACAGAAAATCATCGGCGAATCGTTTCGCGCCGTTGAATATTCCATGTATCCGATTATGAAAATGCGATAACTCGCGTTAATAATAAATGAGCACACGAGCACACGGTTGCACGTGGAAAAGGCTCGCCGACTCCTGCGTGAGCGACATCATTCACTCTATACCGTACAACGATAAGTTCCCCGGGTTATATAACGTAATATCAAACATATTCCCATTCCGAATTTAATGATAAGTACTATAAATTTTATATCCAAGATCGAAATCATCGATGTATTGGCGAAGTAAAAATTGAGCTTTCTTTCTTCTTTTTTTCTGTCTCTTCCATATATTTATTGGTGTTACATATTTCTTTTTATTTGCAATTCTTTTTTTTTTTTATAATTTTCTATCATTCTTATATTAGTTTAGTTTCTAAATATAGCACGAGGTGCTGGAAACAACGTATATAATCTTGACCTATGATTCAATCAAAAGTCATTATCGAACAAATATAAGTTGTTAAATATCAAATTAATAAGTTGTTATAGTTATTAAATTTAATAATTTATATTTGCTCGGTATTGACATTTGATAAAATTATACAGTTGATCATTATTACTACGAACTTGAGTTCTATTTAACGTATATAATGTTTGCGCACTTGAGGAGATGCTATCTTACAGAGAGAAATTAAAGTGTTTAGTATTTGTGACTGCAACTACACGGTAAGATAATTATAGTTAGGAACTTCAGTTTTATAGTTATTACTGCTGTAATGTTAAACGGTTATAATTTTATGGTCGCTTTTGGGGATAACCGTACATTATTTTTATACAGAATTATGAATATAATTGTTATTATTGACTATTACAGCAATAATAACTATAAAAATGAAGTTCCTAACCATAATTATTTTTCCATGTAATTAAAATCACGAATATTAAATACTTTTCTCTCAATAAATGATATAATAATGAAGTTTGAATACAAAAAATATAACTTGAATGTAATCGTTGTAGTGTGATGAGGTTTTCCTCTGAATGCCAGAATTTGGAAGACAATAATTGTTTTTAATTCTATTTGAAATTTAGAATTACGACGTTTGTCATCGGCAGATATTTAGGAGAAGCTTTTCCGATAATGTAACAAAGAAATATGTTAAATGATAAAGAATCTCGTTCATTGCTGCGGTAATTTGCATCTTGGATTAACATTATCATTATGCATGCGACGTAACATTAGCATACAGCGTGTCGATGAAGATTTTTGGCCACATTAACGAAGAGTATTTCGACAAGATGAACAGCGATAACGTATAATGATGGAAATTATATCAAAGTTCCCTTAGACATGTTTTGGCATTTCTATGATCGCTTTTAAGCGGCAAGATAATTAACGATTGATCTTGTCGATCGCGCATTTCTACAAGCACATTAACAGGTTTCACGTCCGTTATCCTTGCCTGTCCTGCTTGCGACCATCTATCCTTGACTTATGGTCAATATTACGTCGAAAAATATGTAGACGATATGCGTCTTTAGTAATGCACGATGTCCCAAGGTTTATTTACCACAAATGTACTTCATTAACTATAAATTGCTCGAAAAGTATTCGTGGATCCAAGATTAGTGATTTTTTTATTCTTTCTTCCTTTTTTTTTTGCGTATGCTGAGAGTGCAATCTTTTTATGATTCGCGCTGCAATGCGAGAAGTCATCGCTCATAAATCACGTGGACTTTAACTGCCGTCTTATCACGCGACAAAAAGATTTTATTCACCTGCATGGCTAGACACGCGTACGACGACTTCCCGGTAATTTCAATGCCAACAAAATTGTAATGACGTCACATCGTGAAAGGAGGCCGTTTCGCATTCTTATGGCACTCGGGCAAAAATATTCAACATGCTGCGTGTAACAATTTGGCTATGGTGTAATAGTTTAGCATAATTTGTGCGTGCAGTTTGCGTTAAACGTAAGACACTCAATCTAATCATTCGGGACTTTATATTCATCGTTGCCGTCGAATCCTTTTTTTCGCTCTTTGCTATTTCAAATCTAAGAGGTACCTATACTATAGTTTAACACAAGGTAATCGTAAAATTATTGCGTTTTATTATTAAGATTGCATTACTCGCATATCTTTGACAATTACGAACATCAAGAAAATAATAGTAAATTTTTTAAAAGTAGAATATATAAATGACAAGATTAAATCATGAAAACTGCAGCTAAATATTTGAAGGTATTAAAAGTATATATTTTAAAATATAAAAATATTTTTAAATAATAATTTTTAACTGTATAAATAATTATGTATATATATATATATCGGATATCTATTATTCATATTTAATACATTTGTCCTCTGATTTACGCTAACATAGATAAATAATGAATACGAGAGGATTATTTGGCCATCTAATTACGATGTGCGCGCAACGAAGTGATACGTTAAACTAATTTTCAAGCGATCGAGTTTTTTAAACGTTTAAACAGTGACGGTGTAGCAAACCGTGCAAATTGTAGTTAATTGATAGAAAAAAATTACCATTATCGTTAAAAAAAAACGGTTTCAATCGAACAAGATTATTTGCAATGTAGAATTAATCGAGTCAGTCACGACGAGATTTATTCACTTTCTGGACGAAAATTAAAACGATTCGTTGCACATGTACGCGAGTTTCACGAATAAAGATCGGTGAGATCGAAGGAGTGGAAAATACCCTATCTTGTGTGATCGGCGTGTCTCATTTCATTATTTTTATATTTAGAACGTGTATTATTGTGCACATCTAGTGGCGTCTATCTTGCTTCGTACAGATTTTATGCTTTTATTAAGCTTACTTTATGAGAGACATAAAATGGCAATTTGTTCCTTCGCGTCGCGAACCTCCTTTATATAGCCTCCTTTTACAATTAGTATCATATGAGCCTTTCGGAAGTCAGACTGATCAACTGTATAAAATAAGAAATAACCAAAACTCTCTATGGAATAAAAAAAAAATCGACGAAGTTGTAAATTGATTGCTCCGTTATTAATTTAAAATAATAACATGTATGTTGATCAAAAGGCATTATTTAATTCGAAGCAACCAACATGATGTAATTCATATAAAAAAGAATGAATACTAAATTTATTTTAATAAGAATAATTCAAATTTGCAGATGTAACATAAAGAAAATTGAATTGTTTGACATTTTTGTAAAATGGCGATTGCTACAACAATACAAGATTTCAGAACTAATAGTAGATTCAATTATATAATAATGTATTCTTAATATTACTTCATGGAGAAAGCTGAGTTAATGATTGCGTTCAGCAGAAAAAGTGGTTTTGCAATTATTGTGAAATTCTTTAATATCTTTAGTTTATACAGTTAGATCAGTGAAGGAATTCGACAAGGAAGACGAATATTAAAGCATGCACGACATTTGTAAAGGTACTTTTTCTACTGAAGGTAGTCATTTTTACTCAACTTTGTTATTCAAACAATCACTGCAGTGGGTAACCAATCCGAACTGTCAACTCCGAAAGGATATAATTGTATCAGTTCAATAGACCCATGTCAGGTCTACAGATTTTAAAATTGAATGAATTTATAAGTTTCGTTTGTAAATTTGACAATAAGAGGGATGTATTTCTTCGCATAACAATATTTCAAATCTCTGCGTGAAAAGTAGAGAAAAGAACAGCTCAAGTGGTACTTACTCTGCGTGGGATCGGCCGGCTCGTCCTGTATATTGACCGGTGAAATTTTCAGCGATCTCGGAGGGCCCTGAAAGCCGATGGGCCCGGGCCCCCCGGCTGCGCCCACCCGCTGCATCACGCCGGCAGCCCCTATTTCCGCAGCTCTGCCACTCCTGCGCACCTCGCGCGACGGTTTTCGAGCAATCTTGAAGCCTTCGTACGCCGACCACCGGCCGTACTCTTTAAACTCGCGAAACTTCGGCCCGACGTGTCTGCTACCTTCAGAGCGCGCTTCCGAAGCTCACTGGGGGTCGAATCGTACAACCCCGACACGTACAACACGTTAGATACAAGATACAAGAGTTTCAGACTTTCCTGCTACTTTACTACGTCATCGGATTAAAACTCAATTCTTATGCAATTTAGAAGCAAAAAATCACGCGTGTCTCCAGATAAGCTTTTCAACGAACCACACAATATCAACGTAATGTAATGGTGATCTGTATTATTGTTTCATCTCGAAATGATAAATGTTCGAAACATTTGTTGACAAACTTTGACGAATTTCGAAGGCAGTTAAATCAATCTCTACCGAGTGTAATTGGCGTTCCGTCTGTTGTTCCGGCTTATCACCCGTCCAGTTCAACCAACACCTTCGCGACTCCTTGGTTCGTTGAAAGTTTATTCGCTAATTTGTTATTTTTTATATTTCCACGACCTCTTGCTTCGTCGAGAGTTCCCTCAGTTCACCTGGTACTTCTCTCTTTCGCGGTTTTTCCACTCGATCTTCTTGCTCCGATTCTTCTTTGGGATCTCCGTCGAATCACCACACTTCGACACGCACTCTTTGAATGTCGCGAAACTTATCTTGCGAGTTCGACGAGAGGTTTCTCGTGGTTATCAGATGTAAATGCGATCATAGACATGATCAATGACTGTACAGAACTGGAAGAACATTCTAGATCTCTGCGATCGAGTTTTTGTTGGAGTAACTGGCTCCGAAATCGGCTACTTGCGGTCCCTTATCGGAATTTCGAATACACGATTACGTCATTCATCAGCAATGCCGGGCGAAAAGTGGCGCGTTGTAACAATGAATATTCCGTTACTGAAACCTTTGGGGAGATGAATCGAACGATAACAGACAATGATAAGGGCAAACGAAAGAAACAATCATTGTAGCAGAAGCTGAACGAGAGGTTTGAAGAAAGGTATAGAAATCAGAGGAAAGAAGGGGACGAAGGGATAAGAGGGGAGGCAGGTGAAAAGAGAAAGAGAAAGGGCAGGCATCAAGAGAAAGACAGATGGAAAGGGAGGGAGTGAAAGAGACAGAGAGAGAGAGAGAGAGAGAAAGAGAGAGAAAGGAGAAGAGAGACGCCGCGGTTACACGAAACTACTCCAACGAGACTGACGACGCGGGGCCCCGGGAGCCACTGACTGCCAGTTAGGTGTCTCGCTATAGTCTGCTGGAGAATCCAACCCAACCTAACCGGATCCCACTGCCGGATCCCCACTATCCACTCTATTTCCCTCTCGCTCATCTCCATCATTTCTCGCTCGCTCCCACCACGGACTCGTGATACCCCTACCTTCACCAGGACCTCGCGGCGGATCTCTATAACTTTCCCTACCACCTTCGGGCGTTCCTATCGAACGCGAGAGAGCGGCGCGCGACAGCGAACGATTCGTCCTCGCGGCGGAGTCGACGCCGTCCGGGATCCACGCCTCCGCGGCCGCCCGGCGAACCGGCAACAAAATGGCCGACGCGCACCTAATCGATTCGCGCGTGTGCCTATCCTCCGCGACTCCACGCATCCTTCTCCTCCGCCGTAGCCTGTCCACCTCCATCGCGTCACTCTCCTCCTACCGTTGCCGCGTTATCTCTCTCTCTCTCTCTCTCTCTCTCTCTCTCTCTCTTCCTCTCCTCCACGTTGCTCCTGCGCTTTCCTTCTTCCTGCTACCCTCCTTTGTACGCCACCGGGTTGCCTTCGTTGTTCCTTTGTCTTGTCTCTCCTCTCTTTGTCTCCTTCCATTGCCGCCGATATATCGTCGTATTCGCCTGCTCGTCTTCGCCGACATATTTTCCATCATTCCTCCCCTTCTCTCTCTTCCCTCTGCCTCTCTCCTTCCCTCTCTCACGGCTCCAGCTCTTTCTCTCCGTTAATCTGCGAGCTGCCGTGATGCTACCCGATGAGCGGTAACCAAGGGCCGGTATCTATGTCGTGTCCGTGGCACGCTACGCCCGCGTTCGCTCGACTGCAATTCGCGCATATCCTCTCTCCGAGACTCTCTTTCTTCCTCTCGTTTGTTTCTCGACTATCTTACGATTTCGTTCTGCCGATATATCCATCGCGACCCACTATCTCACGTGACTTGCGATTAGGAGACCTATTCTTGAATCTATTCGGAAATCTGTAATATACGTAATGCATCCCGTACAGCACAAATCATATCTTAGCAATATTGCAGCAACATTGCTACGTTCCAATAATATTGCAATGTTGCTGCAAACTCCTGCGCTATATATTAGACTAATTTTTTATATGGTGTGATATTTTTTGCGAATAAAGTCTCAGATCGACAATTAATTACACTTATCTATACGGAAAGAACGATTTTGCTAAATTATCTAAAAATTTAGGTAGATAAAAATTGGAAAACATGCACACACACACACACATCCATAATTTTATTGGACTATCAAAATAATTTTGTAGGAAACTCAAGCATGATAGCAAATAATCAATGTTGTAAAAAGTTTTAACATTCCAGCAACCAACTTGAATATCGTACATAATTATTTTGTACTTGAATATCTCACATAATTATTTTGTACTTGAATATCTCACATAATTATTTTGTACTTGAATATCTCACATCATTATTTTAATAGTCTAACAAATTGTTTTCAGATCCGTATCTAGCTAAATTTTTTTAAGTACTTTAGCACCTTTTTTTTCATACGGATAAAACAAGAGTTACAATAATATACCATAGAACATTATTATGACTTTATTTATTATTTATGAGCGAATTTATGAGTGATAAATAAAGTAACAAATGATGATGTCTTCGTCATATTACTCCAAATATACACAGAATTTACAGCAACCTTGCAACCAACCTTGTTCCAGTAATATTGCGGTAACATTGCAAACGTTGTAGCAATATTTCTGCAGATTTTTTTGTGTTCTATCTATTGTGTTCTGGATTTCTGTGTTCTACCTGGGATATTTTTTTTCTCTTCTTGTTTATATTAGTTAATTGAATAGTTAAATAATTTTGTAATGGAGCAAAATACATGATTGGGTTATTAGTAACGAAACATTTTTTTCGTACATTTAGTACATAAACTGGACCGGTAGTTGCCAAATACTTGGCATTGCCTCACGTATATATGATCAAAAAGATATATCTTATACGTTCGCCGTCGTCACGGATGGAGCTATCTCTAATGGCGGCCACTTATATACGCGACGCGCAATTTTTCAAAATTGACAGACATCCCGACATCTCTCATTCCTTCGTATTTCGCGTTAAATCTCGAAAACGTTCCGGCTCTCGAGCTGTTTCCCTTCGTCTCATCGTCCTCCTTTCTGAGTAAACCGTCGCTTTAAAGGAATATTCGAGGACACTTCGAACGTGTCTCCGGTAGAGAACAGCGAGACTCTTCCTACCGCCGCACGAGGTATCGATTAGGTCGATTTCTGCGCAATGTCCGACAGAGGCTAGAAACATCGCGCAGCGAAAAGTTCGGTTTGGATTCCATTGAATGAGAATGGGGGAGTGTACTGTAGCCTTTCAATTTAAGTATACTTAGCCGATAGCTTTAAAGGTAAACCGAAGTCGAAAAAAACGTGTGCAAATGGCAGATCCAGGCTGCATTTCGTTTATTATAATTTTGACTACGGAGTGTCAATTCGTTCCGATTTCAATAAAAAAATAACAGAATATACAATTAAGAAATTAAGATGGTATAAAGAAAATAAGTGAGGCCACGATGATAAATGCGTGATGGAGACAATGACGAGCGGAATATTTTACAATTACTCTCAATTAAAGAATACAAATATTTGTTATTTTAATTCTACAGTCACAATGTGTTTTATTTCGAACCGGAATCACAATGATTACTGTGTTATTAAAAAGCTTCTCTCCCTCCATCTCTCTCTCTCTTTCTCTTTTTCTCTCTCAATGATAACACAATTGAAGATATTCTACATTTTTAAAAAGGTTCTCTCTTCCTCTCCCCTCCCTCCCTCCCTCTCTCTCTCTCTCTCTCTCAAACACAGTTGAAGGTAATAGGTATTCGTTAATGACAAAGTGCTTGCGAAGTAAAATGTTTTGTCTTTAATACTCTCTGCGTGATAATTTTTAATTAAATTCGCACACACATAACTCTTTTGACATTAAGTCGACACGTCTGTTCGCTTTGTGACTCTAGAATTAGACGTTTTTATTATATTCTCGTCTGTAATGATAATTTCTTTTATATCTTTTCGCTTTTTGAAAATCTCTCCGGTTTCGAAGAAAACACCCTGCGATTTGTATTGTCATGTACGCGCTACTGTTCCAAGATTGAAAAGCGTCGAAGCGTTGTTATGCAAAGTCGAGCTGACCCACCGACTATAGAATTTGAATCGAGTAAATGGAGTCTCTAAAGTAAATGAAGTTTCGTATTCGTCGAACTTACTCGCGTATATAATAATTCATCCCCTTAAATTTTTTAGATTAACTCACCTTCGTCCAGTTAGCGGGCGAGTGTTTTTAATCTCGTTGGAATAACGCTGAACGTCGCCTTTATCAACGCTGATAGGGATGATGATGTCGGATGATCAAATAAAATTTTGGCTCGTCCGACAGTTTTTGCTTCAACATTTCGGCCCGACTAAAGTTTGAAGCGTGCGCTTTTCTCGCGGAAGTAAATATTTCCTTCGCGCTCGCCGAATCGATGTGATTCATTCTCGCCACATTATCCGACATTACGATTCAACGAGAGTGAGCTTTTTGCCTGAAAGTCTCGTTAAATTGTCTGGTCTCTATAAGACACGTCGCGCGCACGGCTGTATCAATGTTTGACAAGATTACGTCTGCTGAATGGCGGATTGAATATCACAGCAGTTACCATTTTCATATTCGAGTCAGAAAAAAAACGCGGCATTATCCGAGCAATTAGAATCTCTTTTTTTCCTAATGTACTAAATAGCGTTTCTCGGAGGGGCAATTCTAGAAATTAATCCATTAGATTTCATTGTAAAATGTATTATCGTATATTCGCGATAATACATTATAAAATAAATGGAACAGCGCGGAATTAAGTGTCAGCGACTGTATAAATTAAAAAAAAAATCTCATTTTCTTTTGTTAAACTGTTATTTTTCATTCAATATGAACTTTATCTATATGAAATTGTAATTTCTACAGAAGCAAGTCAATTATCAACATGTTTAGAAATTCGACAATAAAACTACTGAAATATTGTAATAGGACAAATTTCAAGATTTTTTTGCATTTGTTCTTGTATTCCACAAATAAAAATTAATTTTCAATTTTTTGTTTATTAATACTTGTATATTATTTATTAATATACGTAAATTTCTTACAAATAATTTCAAAGTGGACATTTAGTGATAATTGTGAAAATATTTCTGTAAATGTTGGAAACGAAAATCGACACACTGTGATTAAAATATCTATAGTTGGAAAAAGTATATGATATTAAAACAAGTATACATGCTTACATTAAAAATCAATATCTTAAACCTTTCGGCGTTACTGGAAAATTATCGATCGATCGATCGAAGATATTAACGAAAGTGAAAGCTAATGCCATTTAGACCTCCGTATTGTAATTTAAAGTGGGTAAAGATAACATATCTCTATTGTACATTTGCTAAATGTAACTACGTCTCATTTCACGTGAAACATTCAACATTATGGTATTATAATTTGCAATAAAAACTATCTTTTGTCGGCTATTTATTGATATTATCTTTGTCGCTTTAGTGTATAAATTAGATTAAACAATATCGGCGTTTTCTAATACTAGATATATTTGCGTTAACGCCAAACTCGATGCTGGTATAATCGCAAACGAATACAAAATACCGATTGCTGCAGTGATTACATAATTAATGTAAAGCACAGCCCTGATTGAAAGTGAAAGTAGCAATATTGTCGATTTATTCCGCTTTATCGTTTATTATCCGATTTCGTAGGATCAATATTGATCTCTTTGAAATGACGACGAAAAGAATAGTCGAAACTTGAACGGGCAACGGAATGGAGGCGCGGCTCGCGTGTCGCACGACACAACGGTGCGATTCAAGCGGAAGCTTCTTTCTTCGAATCGAAGCTGAAAGGAGCTTGCGCAAGAAAAAGAAGCAAAAAGAGCAGCAGCCTCGCGTGGCGTGCTGTGATTCGCACGGCAAAAAAGGAAGAGCTTTCGCGGTTCGCTTGCGGCACATTTAGCTAATCCGCGTTACGCCAGCGAGTTGGTCGGCGAGCCGGGAGGAATACAATATCGGGGACTGGCCATTTTGCTGATAAAAGATCCATCTTGTCATGTATATACCTCGCAGTCTGTAAAGAATTTCTTTTAAAAATGAAAAAAAATATTAAAAGAGGTAAAATTTTAATGAATAAACGAGCGTTTTATGAGAAAAAAATTAAAGAAATTGTGAAAAAAAATTGTTTTTGGGTCTGGTATCTCTATTTTACTTCGTAATCTGTTTCTTTTAAAAATGTTACAAGAAATATTAAAAGAAAATAAATTAATACAAATTAAATAAATAAATATAATAGAAATTATTAATTTATTGTAATAAAAAATCAAAGGGCCAAATTTTAGAATCTGCAATAATATTTGGATTATTTGTACAGCAATACTCAATTGGCGAAGTTTTACAGACCACAATTGTATAACATAAGTCTTGATCAAAAGAATTGAAAGAATTCGTTGCGGCAATGCCTTGCCTTTATTGTGGCTTGTAAATTTAACAACTGAATGTCCATTTTATCTCCAAGGAAGTTGCTTGAACAATTTTTCGCATTCCAGTTGTTTGTACTTCGAATGTCACTAAAATATTATTGCTTTGTTAGAGCTGAGATAAACATTTCTGCTTTTATTATCTCGATGAGTTCAATGGTGAATTCAGCTACATAAAGAGCCGACGTTTTACGGGAACGTATACCTAATGTCTTATTGCGTTTACAAAATCGCACATAAGCTGAATTGATCAGAAATAAACCGTGGATTTTCGGGATACGCTTACAAAGTGCATGAGCGAGAAAGATAAGTCACGAACGATATATTTTGACATGATGACATACATTCGAACTTACTATAAATGTTTGTGACGTACATCTCGTAGTACTCGTTAAACTGTCAGTACCATTACCATCATGAGGCATTAGACCGGGTTACATCGAAAATTTAAATATACCTTTTTTTTAATACAAATTGACAATACAATTTCGTCTTTGAGATAGTTACAATTAAAGAAAATTATACGTACTCTCTTGTAAATTTGAAGTTAAATTTTATTATTTTTTTTTTTGCATATAATTTCACAATTTGATTGAACAAATAATGGAATCACAGATTCTGTGAATAAATCGACGAAAAAGTAATAGTACCTATGAGAACCAATACAAGTTGTTGTTTGCTAAGATAAATGATCATCTCAAAACTTGACTTGAGAGCATGCTTTTTAAAATTTGCGAGGCTAGTTTATAAAGTTATAAATGTTTCATTTATTAGCGTTAAGATATAATTTGAATACTGAGAAGTTCTTTATCCGAAACGAGAGTTGAAATGTTTATAAACGTTTTTTATTGTTGAATTTTTAAATGTACAGTAAAATTCTTATTGTTTATAAATGTTACTTTAATAATATAAAATTAACATTTACGTGAACAATTTATGTTATATAGCTCTTAGGCATTAGTCTTCCAATAATTGTTTAATAATGAAATAGTTTATAATTTACTTATTTATTCTGCTTTACATTTGTGCAAAGAGATTCGCACAAGCTCTTTTATCATATGTAAATATACAATACATAACACACGCTCCTACGAAAACATAATTTATTTATTATTTTCTGCACATCAGTTTAATTATAAATTATTCTCATACCTTAAATATAATATTATGCGTATTGAATTTATATTTATTATGATGTTGAAGTAAAAAATTGTCCCAGGTAGTCTCAGAACGTCCGTTAAATGACGACACCGTTCAATTCTTTCTAATGCGTCGCAATCGGTGTGGAAAATGACGAAATTTTCTGCTTCCTCTGACTTGCCATCGTGAATCGGAAAACGTTTTTCGATGATATCGAGTGTTAGAAGATCGTTCGTCTTAGCGACCGGTAAAGCGCAGCGTGCCTCGAAATTATGAGATTTTACAATGGGGTGGCACAGCGCGGGACAGGGATGCTGAAGTGGGAGCGTAAAGGAAGGCTTCTTAAGCGGCTCAACGCGTAGGAGCGTATAGATGCGGGAAGCCGACAAAGCTATCAGCGCCGAATGCATCCCGGAGCAGATGCTTCTCTCCATCTCCCTTCCCTCATCATCTCCCCTCCCCTCCCCCCTCTCTTTCTCTGTTTCTCTTTTAGAAGTTTCTCGCTTGAACCTATCGAAGGCATGCACGAGGCATGCCGATGGTCCGCAATAATTCACGCGAACTTCAAAATGCTTACAACGAGCTGCCGTTGCCACGGTCGGGTATTCGTTGTCTTACTCTTCTCAGTCCTCTATTTTGGAGTGTTCGGTGCGACTTCCCGAACTAGATAGTAATTTGACACGAAACTCAACATTCACAAGAATCTCTCTCTGATTTGAGATACTTCTTGACTCGAAGTCCTCTCGTTTTTATTAATATTCATGGGACTATATTAATTCAGTAACGATCCACGGACTTATTAATATTTAGAATTGCGAATTGAAAGAAGATAAATGGATGTCTTAATCAAGTTTTGTCATAAAGTTTTTGACTTCACAGGTGCAATAAAAAAATTTCTACAAGAATCTGCGTGCTGCAATAGACGTGTTGTACTTCTCTCTCTCTCTCTCTCTCTCTGTTACAGAGATACATATAAAAAGAATATAGAAAGAATAAAAGTATAAATAAGTATCAATTACTGAAATATTTTTATGTAGTTCTCTACGTAGAATCACTTATTGTTAGCCAACTTGTTTCATTTCGTTCGGAAAGAGTTAGGCGTCAGACGCGAGACACGAAGCTTTAATCACAGAACTGTTCGATGTTGCGATATTTAAATCTACATAGCAGGGGTAAAAAGGACGTATTTAAAGATGAAGAACAAAGGAGGGAGAGAAGGGAACAACGTTGTGGAAAGAACGCAAAACCTAGGACGGATTAAGGTTTTCTTTCGCACTGAGAAACGCCTCAGGATACCAATTGACCTCCATATTCACGACCATCCGTCGTATCGGGAGCTGTTCTGAGCCGCTTAAGTAGGTAGGATTTAGTTCCGTGAAGCGACAACGAGTCGTGGCTGCCAGTTCCCCGCACGTTAAGGCGCCACTCGCTATTCTTTTTCCTGCTACCTTACAGACCAGGTCTGGAATCCCAATGGCGAGTCTGCAGAAGCGCGTTCCATACTAGAGAGAGAGATAAAAGTCTGACAGCGGTTTATCAGTTCAACGATGATCCGTTGAAACAGGGGAGAACAAACATAAACACGTAGCATAAAATGAGCAACTATTTATTCTCGTTAAGTTAGATATCTACTTCGTGGAAAAAATTCAAAAAATTATTTATTTTTTATAATTTCTATTCGAAGATAAAGAATGTGTTTAGAACATAAATGTCTGTATGATAATAAATTAATTTGTTTTAATTTTTAAATGTTCTCTTTTATGGTACTCTTATTGTATAATATACAATAAACATATACTATGTCTACAATAGTTTAATAGACGATTTTTCTTAATTATCAAGTAGCACAACTATTTATACAATAGATTTTTTAATAAATTTAAAAATACGCGATATCTATTCGAAGTAGGACTTTATAATTTTATTAAGTCGTTTCAATTACACGGACGTTTATAATTGCTTGTTTTCATTTTTCATCACTAACGTTTCGAATTGTGTCCTTTTCATTATTCATTCATGTATTTGTCGATCAGTTGATTACAATGCCTTGGCGAAAGTAAAAATCAGAAGAGAAAAATGACAGAATTTGGGCTTCGAATCCATGAACTTGATTTTAGCAAAATAAAATCGGAATGTAGAGAGTAACAAAAGCATAAACAAAGTTTCTAGGAGAAAATTAAATGAAAGATGTTTACACTTCTTTTATCTTTTATTGGCTCATTTTTTATCTTCTAGGAGTTTCGTTTATGCTGCTGTTACTTTTTATTTACATTCCGATCTTATTTTGCCAAGATCAAGTTCATGGATTCGAAGTCCAAATTCTCCGTAATCACGATTCAGTTTTCAGACAATCTCGTATGTCTTTATTCTATATAAATACAATAATTTAATAATATGAAATATACTGTTTTTATAATGTCAATTTATAATTCTTTTTAACTATTTTTATAATTATTTCTAGATCGCTATGATGCTTTCCTTCTAAATATGTCGTTAATTTAACATTAGAATAAAATTTAATTCAAGAAAATTCAGATTAAAAATTTTATTTAAATTTCATTTATTATTTTATATTAAATGCATATGTTAATATGGATTCTTTACTTTAAAACTACCACAAAAAATAGATTGATTTACACGTTGATATACACATGTAAATTAAAAGTTAAAAAAATTAATTTATTATTTTTAACTCGGAGGGATTGGATTATCATTTGATATTTAATAGTATGTCTTATTTCTAAAAAAGAAACATAACAAATTTATTTTAATAACTTGAATTATTCTATCAACAATAGTGTTATTAACTATGGATATGGTTTTATTACAAAAAAGATTTTAAACGGATCGATTTCAATGACGCAGAAGAATGCCTTTTGTTGTCAGGATTTTTCTCTTGGAAAAGAGTCGATATTCATTGAAAATTGTCAACCGTATCGAAGCAGTTCGAGATTTCAAGAATCAAAAAACTGCAAACATCAATCGTCTCTCTAACAATAAATTTGTACTAATAAGGATAGGCTCTAAAAGAAGTACAAACTCAGGTAATTCTTTATAAATTCCAAGAAACTTTTCATGAAAGTCATTTTCAATCTCTCTACAATGTTTTGATAGATCATGTATGATATATATATATATATATATATATATATATATATATATATATATACATACACTCTACATTGGGTGTGTATTACAAAAGCGAAATCATAGGCTCATAAGAATCGTTATTAAACGACAATGACATAAAAACTAGTTTTTGTAAGATTTTCGAAGATTTTATAACTCGGCTGAAATTAATCAATTTCAATATTTTTAATTTTCACATCTCGTAATTTAATTTCAAAATTTTCTTGTCTTTAAACATCTAATCGATCTAATGCATTGATTGCCAGAAAGAAAGGGATAAAACGATATCAATTGTCTAATTTGATTGTCTTTGCTATCATAATGATTACACTATGCATCCTACTGAAAATTTTTTATAGCAAACAGTGATATTTAAATTTAAAATTAGACTATAAAAAAGATGATGCTTTCTCCAACAAAGGTTCACAAGCTGATCCTAACGCTGCTGTACAATAGTAAACGTTAAGTGCGTCTCATATCGTTGCTTCTGGCGCCAGACTTTATGATGCGCGTCACCCAACGACCAGGTAGTTTAGTGATCCTACTGTCACCTTCATGGAAACATTTTTGAGTGTACATTCCCTCACATTGTGAGTCATTCGCTTGAAATCCTCGTGTTACTGAAAAGATAACAAAAAGAATCTTCCAGTTTTCATTATTCCATAATCTTTTCAAATCTGATTTTGGAACCATGTCAACAATTTTTTTTTATTTAATTTGCGCACTTTAATAAGTACTAACTCATTAAATAATTTTTTCAAAATTTTTATCGTTTTTCCAACATATACATTATTATATGTCGATTAAATTAGAGAATTAAATAATTTCAACGGATATTTTCAAATTTGGGTACATTACAATGTACGCCGAGTCTAAAAAGGAGGTTTATTAATATTATAAGGTAAGCCATTTAAGAATAAAAAAATGTTGAAAAGTAAAAAGAAAATAAAATGAAAAAATGGCACAAAATAATAACATCTACAAAATAAAATAAAGAAAAGTAAAATAAGAAAAAAATAATAATAAAGATAAGATAGATAATGAACAAAATTATAGACAAAAAAGAAAAGTTAAAAATAGAAAGAGAGAGAGAGAGAGAGAGAGAGACGCGTGTAGTTATTTATTAAACGAAATTGAAACACCCACGAATCGATCAATCTGTGTATGTCGACGATGAACGATGAGTTGTAGAACGGTTGGATTTTATTTTAAGACTTGAATTATACGAACAACGGCATGAGCGCCAGCCTATAGTTTGTATGTAATGTATATATACATTGAATTGCTTGTATTGAGTTTTGCTGAAGTAAGCAAGAATCTATTTCGTCGAGTTTCGTTTCTCACTCTTCGTTTGTTAATACAGATTTGAACATTATGTGTAAGAAAAAAATACTTTTTTCTTCAATTCTTTAATTATATATTCAATCCTTTCCTTTTTCTCTCCTCATCTCTCGCTTTCTCTCTCGTATACTTTAAATAAATTTGTCACAGAGAGAGAAATAGATAAATTTATCTCGTGACTATTGTTGTTAAAAAAAAAAAGAAAAATCAATTAGTCCGCTTTGCTGTCGCTTTTTTCTAAAATTCAAATGTATCTTATTATCGCGATCGCGATTCCTATCCTAGGAATGAACACTCTATAGCGAGCGTTACATATTGTATTATTTTTGCGTGGCGAAATCAGCCGCTCTTTAGTAAGCGCACGTCGATTTCCGCGAGCGCGAGCGCGTATCGACGCCGAAAATATGTGCATACATGTTGCCGCGTATAATTCGCGCAGACCTCGACACGCGTGCACGCGTGTACGTACGTGAGCGTGCGCGCATGCTAGTATAGAACGGATGCTATACTACCGGCACGGGCACGGTATGGCCGCACTCTGCACTTCGACGCGCCGTTATCTCGGCACCATCTAGCTTGGCTAAAAGCTTCTCCCCATCAACCTCCCTCCTTCTGTTCCCTTACTACGGGCCTGGAACCTTCTTCTAGCCGACGCCGCGGCGCGGAGTGTTATAGTGCGTCGTACCCCCGCGTGTCCTAATTTTTCTTCGAATTGTTACGCTTGTGCCGTTTAATCCGGTAATATGGTAAATCCGTATCCTTTCTTTCGATTCGACTGTAAATCGAATATTTGGATTTACATTTCGACATTGAAATGTTTTTTTTTTTTTTATTAATATAAAACAGTATTACACTTATTTTAATGTGTGACACGAAATTTAGTTATTCAAAAAGAAAACCGAATATGGGAAAATGTCTTTATATTTTTCTTGGTTCTTGGACTTTTTTTTAGTCTTTTTAGCGTTACGTTTTGTTTAGCTTTTTGCGTTATATGCGAAAAATCTCGCGATATTTGAGTATATTTGATAACTGTTTTATTAAACGAGTTATAGATAACTGTATGATAACTAAAAAAATTGCATCAATAAGTTTGATTAAATAATTCTACTTCGATGATTAAATCTTTGTTTCTATAATAGTCTTCTCTGACGTTCTTAGAACAGTAAAATTGTAATACGTTAGTAACTATTTTTCAAGACATTCCTCAGGCAATTCCCAAGCTCTTGAAAAATAATCCGAAAAAGTCTTAAGAAACCAACGAAGAACCGAGAAGTTTGAAAATAGTTCAGAAATTTCGATAAGTCGAAGGTCTAAAGATTAGTAGATGGAAAAGAATAAAAATTGTATGATAACATCTAAGGATTCAAGGTAAGGAAAAAATCTGTTTCACCTGTCATACCTTTGTCTTTGGCTAAAAAATAGAAACTTTGTCTCAATTCTATAAATATAATTTGACATTGAAAATATAAGTGATTTTGTTTCGCTTCATAACTTATAGACTAAAAGATCTGAAAAAGTATTACGCATAAGACATACTACATTCCAGGCCAAAAGTTTGGAAACGTTTCTAAAAAATTGACTTTTTTGGAATTATTTACTCGAACATTCATAACAATGTATTTTTTTAACAATAATTTTTTTAGATACAGTAACTGTTATTGAATTTGAAGAAGTATTATTAAAAAATATATTGTATTGTTACAGGGATATTTAGTAAGTAATCCAAAAAAATGTCAATTTTAAAAAAAATGCTTATAAACTTCCCAAAAGCCTGAAGTGTAAGTGCATAAACAAACAAACACGCACACGCGTAAAATAATAGTGAACAAATAATAATAGTGAACGAATAAATTTTATACAGAATAAATGAGTTTATTGAGATTCTCTATTATCAATTTCACGTGGATGTTGAAAGCACTTTCGAAGTATGTGGTTGGAACTATTATCAACGAGATAGATCGAGTCACCCTCGCGGAACAACCCGGTTTCTATTTTCTTATATACAGAGTGTCCCAGTATTCCTCTTACGGAATCTATTTTAACTACCTCAATCACATATATTCATCTCTCATATCATATCTTATTAAAAATTCGATCAACGGTTTCATTTCAAGTATTTACTTCTCTTTAAATATCTTGACGACTATTCCTTCATTCAAATTGAATCAATACGATAATAATTAACATTAATAAAAAAAAGAGACAGGAGCTTTACTAAGCGCTTGTATTCTGGGAAATTAATCTACAAAGGATATCGAGCTTTGATAACGAACATCATTTTTAGAGCGTAGCTCTAAAATTCAGGTCGTCAATGTCTATATCTAAAGAAGTGGATTAAAACTATCATCTTTCCTTCGCAATCTCGGCATTAAATCTTCAACTACTGTGAACTATATTCGTTGAGCAAAATCATCAAAATAAAAATTCCATTGAGATAGTTTCCACCGTACGAGATTAAGCGTCGGACAGAGAGCTCCATCGCGCTCGTTCGCTTTTCTCGACGTCATATTTTGAAAAGGCGAAGGAAGAGAAACCTTCGTCTTCGACCCCTCGTAATTCGGGGACGATCGAATAGCTTCGTTCTCTCGTTCGCGAGGAATCGCCTCCATGTTGGCGGCGAAGGAAATATCCCTGATGGTATTCCCGACGTGCGGCGATGACGCGACGTTAGCGAGAGTCCGGGACGTTCTGCATATATATATATTATATATATATATATATATATATATATATATGCACACATACATATATACATACATACATACATACATACATACATACATACATACATATATATATATATACACACACACACATCATATATATATATATATACATAAATATGTGTGTGTGTGTGTGTATATATACACAGGTGAATGCCTTTGTATGCGCGCGTGCGTGTCTCCATGGACGTGGCGAGCGGAGCGGTGAAGGGGATGGAAGGGGGTTTGGGTTGCCGCGGTCGCCGTACGCGTCTACGCGTCTACGCGCATTTACGCGAACGGTAAAAGCGACGGTCCCGCGGACGCGCCTTGCGCGGGCGCGCCATATCGATCTGCCGTTTCCAGGGCCGCTTAAACCCACGACTCACGCCCGAGTATAATAATTCATGGGTTCAATGGCGAGCCCCGCGGAACGGAATTCCGATGGGAGCCGCGCGATGGCTCGTGTCTTCCGGCCGTTTAGAACGCCATGGTAATAATATTAATCATCGCACGCTAATAAAATCGCGCGACGCAATCGCGATACTTTCAGCGGGTGGCTATCTTGTTGATAAGATACAGAATCCGATTTTTTTTCTATCGAAGATATGTTTATGTCATGTTAAGATGCTAGTTTCGCGATTTAATTGAAACATGAATGTTGAAAATGTTGGAATTATGTAAAGATCGGACTAATAAGGCAAGATTTAGCCTTGAATTGATTGTTTATTTTTATTTTGTTAAGACATGTGTGTGTGTGTGGTGTTATTAGTAAATTATTTAATATATCTCATTTACTTTAAAAGCGATAACTCCGAAAACGTTGATTTTCGAACTATTATTATGAATGAGCTCGAAAAACATTATCTTATTAATGATTATAATTAAACTAACTTAATTTATTACACAGATAACAAAAAAGAGAAATTGATAAAATAAACGTAATAACAGAATGACACTAATTAGAATGACACTTATGCGTAGATAAGCATTAATTTGTCTTTTTTAAACAAAATAGATGTAATATGTATAACATACAATATCACTGGCTATATTAATGGTATGAGTTTCATAAAAAAAATAGACAAAATCATTATAACTCAAACAGGATGATTAAAAAGAAATTTGTCACAACTTAAAAAAGGTAATTTTTTTTTAAGGGACGAAACAAAACACTTGATTATGTTAAAAATATATCCTTCTTGCTGATATTATTTGAATAATTAATAATTTTTTCGTCAACATTGAGAAAAATGTTTAATTGAAAATGAACGAATCAGAAGATTCTAATTATATCAATCAGAATTCCCATTATCTCAAATTCTAATAGATGTAACTAGAAAATTCTGCTTTGTCTGCTTTCAACCAGAATTCTAATTAATCCAACCAAACTTTTTCTCAATGAAGTTTATCCCTTTTTCTAAGAATCTTAATTTTTTGAAGTAAAAGAGCGATATGTCAATATCGCATCAATATCGAATTAAGAAATTGCCTTGCATCGTGTGTGCATTAAAACATTTCTGTCCTGTACACAGAAAAAACGATTTTACTGAAGTACCCAAAAATTTAGTTAAATAGGTATAGATCTAAATAGTGTCGTTAGACCATCTAAATAATTATGTAACAATTTCATGAGTAATGCTACAAGTGACATTTTAACAATCAGTTTGTGGGTCTATATAATTTGATTTTATATTATGATCCAACAAAATTATTTTTAGATCTATATCTAGCAAAATTTTTAGATACTTGAGGGAAATTGTCTTTTCCATGTATATTTGTTTCTAAGATACCTTATATAATGTTAGTTGTGTGCACATCAGGCAATGACGGGGCGATGCAGCGACGTGGTGCGGCGTCGATCTTTGATCTACGATAGAACGTCACTTTTCTCTCGTAGACCCGAATCCTCTCTAGCGAGAGTAACACCTGCATTCTGCAGAAATAAAAGCCCGACGCGCCCAGTTCGATCGGCCAACGGGCGGTTTCTATTATTCATAATAAACAGGATCACGCGATTCACCTCTGATTTATATCTGCATGGATTTATCGATACGTACCTATAGCGTTTCACGATTGGCTGGGAAATCTTCATTCAGTATTTAATAAAAAAAGATTGCAGTAATCTCTCTCTCTCTCTCTCTCTCTCTCTCTCTCTCTCTCTCTCTCTCTCTCTCTCTCTCTCGCACGTTAATCATTGTTTGGAATTAGCAAACTGAATGAGAAATACGCAGCAATAATAATAATAAACGGACAAACCCGATTATTGAGTAAACGTTTTAACATATATTCTCTCTCGCGACTGATGACGTCTTTTCACGAATTAAAAATTCATACCATTAATATGGCCAGTGATATTGTATGTTATATATATTACATCTATTTTGTTTGACAAAAGACAAATTAATGCTCATCTATTAATTAATGTCATTCTGTTATTATGTTTATTTTATCAATTTCTCGTTTTTGATATCTGTGTAATAAATTATTAACTGAAAATTAAAAATTTTATTGTATTGCTGTATTAATATAGTCTATATAAAAGTGTTAATTCCTATTTCGTTTTAGTCCTAGCAAGTCGGAAGATCCAACTGGATCCTGGCTGAGGCGACATTTTTTGCAATAAATTCTTCGCAGAGCATAAGTTTTTTAAGATACTTTTAAAAATCAGTGAACAGTCTGTAAAGACTGCAGAACTTATAAATATATTCGACATACGGAAGGGGATCCAAAAGTAACAGAATTATCACGAATTACAGTGCACTAAAAACTCCGAACTGAATTTACTGATTGCAATAACTTTTTACATAATTAAAATATTTTAGTTGACATTTTATATTATTTACAAATAGTTTTTATAAAAATTTGTTGATAGAGCTTCATAAATAAATGTCCGACTTTCAATATACATTGGCTCATTTAAAGGATATATTAAATGCTTGCAAAATTGCAGTATATAATCTAATCACTCGAAAATATATTAATCGTACAAAAAAAACAATATTAAATCACTCAAGTGGCACTTCTGTTTACCAATTGGAATATTTGTGAGAAACCCACTAACAGCTTTTACGAACGTAAATATTCTACATATATAGTTATGATTCACGACATGGTTTCCGAAGACTCTATCGATTAAATTATTACCATTTTCTGAAGAAAATTCCGCTAAATTAGAATTCGATATTGCACACTTAATGGCTGCACCGATGGTCGCGTTTATATCTCAAGGACCAACATGTACATACATGGACAGTAAAGACATTGCCAGTGTCAATCGAGAGTAGAACTATCGCAAGACGTCCCATTGGGAACTGACAATGAGTTACGAACTTGCTTCAATGTTTCAATTAACGAACCGAACCGTCATTACAGAGGAGACGGAAAGAAGGAATGAAGACGCGCGTCGGTGTGCAAGGTACAGCTATATCCAACATCGTCCGTTTTTCTCCTCAAGGTGAAACAAAACCTTAAGCAAAACGATAAAGAGAGAGGAGGGGAGAGAGAGAGAGAGAGAGAGAGAGAGAGAGAGAGAGATGGACCCGAACGCTTACCAACTCTCGTCAGCCTTTTCAACGTGGTTCACACTATGCGCACTTGTCTTCCCGAGACAGAAGCTGCAGACTTTTAACGAAACCCGCGCACAACTAGAGATAGAGGCAAGTAAAAGGGAAGGTAAAAACGTTGAAAAATCTTCACGTGGTTGCGCCAGATAAAGCTTCCCCCCCCTCTCTCTCTCTCTCTCTCTCTCTCTCTCTCTCTTTCTCTGTCTAATAAAGGAATAGTTTCCTATAAAAATATCTTTTAATTCTAGAATAGAATATTATAAGCTATATCGATTAGACGAAAATTCTTTGTATTGATTTTTAAAAATACTTTGGAAATGTTTATTTTGGAATAAATATACTTGCATAATATTTAAATTTATTTTATTTGTAAATACTTTATCAAAACAAATGAATAATAAAACAAAAGATATTTATTTTAATATCTCTATATATTTATAAAATAATTAAAAAAATAATTAAAAATGCAATTAAAATTTTATACGTCGAATAGACGTATACTTATTTTTATTTTCTAAATATACTTATTTTTCTAGGACACTTAATAATATTACGCGATTTTTTTTGCGTATAATACAAAAGACTAAAATGAAAATATACTCAAGGAATACACAAAAAGTCAACAAAAAACTAAAATAACTATTTTCTTTCTTAACATCAATATATCAAATTTTGTAACAAAAAAATTATCATTTTTTATGACGTCAAAATAAAGTCATTTTTATTTTCTTTTACCTTGGGTATTCCTTGAATATTAGAGTAAAAATAAAAGACTTAATGGATTTCTAAAAATAATATCGTACAGATATATTTTGTTCCTTTTTTTCATGTTACCTTTTTTTTCGAACATTGTTTCGTATCGTTAAGATAATATTGCTTTATAGTAACAAATATGAGAACATTTTGAGCGTCGGAAGAAGGGCTTCAACGGACTGTTTTTCCACAACGGATCTCTGGTTGAAAAGCAATAATTAGCCCCTCTAGGCATTATGTATCCGTTACACAACGCCTGCCGAGATATATTAATCCCTTCTTGGCTGTAAAACAACCAGAGGGTAATAACACGTATAAATCCCTTTCGCGTTGTGTGGCGTTAATGCATGGATATTAGAGATTTTATCCTAATATCGTTCCAAATATGTTAGAAAGTTTCTGTGGTTTCTAACGGCGATTTAAAGAAAAACGTTGTAGACCTTCACATATCTAAAAAAAGAAAGAAACATTGATTGCAAAGGAGTCAAAAAATTGATGTACGAAACATACAGCAGGTTGATAAATGCCTTTTCCAATCGATTTTAACTATCGAAAACAAAAAAATCAACATTCAGATGTGCGTCCATAACGTTGCCAACCGAATGTGAGTTGGTCGAAAAAAAAAAAAGACTCGTATGCGTGGGACGTATAGCGGATTTATAAATATACTTTCCGAATCAAATTTTTTAACTCCACTATCGGAGACTATAATTATTGGCATTGTCCATCGTTTAATAACGTTATCGAAAGGCGGATACTTGGCATGTCGGGAAGGGCGCAGGGACGAACGCATGTGTACGCGCGCTGTTTTATAATCGATCATTTTTGCGCTCGATATAATCCGCGCCCAAATGTGGGGCGAGGTGGGGCACCCGCGTACAAAACGCCGCGGGGGTTAATATGTGTTTGGGCGCGCGATCCCGTATGTAATGGATCCGTAATGCGAGCCGGCGATTATTTTCCGCCGCCGCGCACCATTATCGGTCGAACGGGCTGTTGCCCGGTGACAAATTTACCAGCGATTCGAAAGCTTTTAGTGGTAAAAGTTTGGCGCCGATCGCGCTTATATCGTTATGCCTGCATTATGCAGAGGGTGATTTTTAGCGACCGCGAATCCCGCGCCGACATGCGACGCGCACGAATCGCAGTGGATTTATCGTGCCAAATCAAAGACGGAATATCGCCGTGTTGATGACAAATTGTCCCCTCACGGGACAATCGTTAAAGCTATATTAACCGAAATTGCTCCGGAGAAAGCGTAAATATTCGCTCGGTCGAGCAAAACAGGGATTTCATTTGTTGTCTCAAATGGAAAATAATTAATTAGAAATGTGACACAAAAGCATTACTAAATTAATAGAAGGAGACAATTCGATTGGAGAATTGAATTTATTATTTATGTCGGAACGATTGAAAATGGATGAGGTATACTTAAATAATGAAATATATTATTCGCCGGTAATAATTTATCTCAGTCAAATCTATATTTATTCGAAGCTGAATATACGAAAATCTCAAATTTTCGGCAATAACGTATTTTCACAACATACATCACATCAAATCTGAGATGAGAAGCGATTTAATGCGTTCGGAATTGCAATAATTCCAAATCGCACGATATCAGCTGGATCAAGTATAATCTAATGACACATAACGAGGCGGTCGCCCATTCCCAGGAAACAAAGAAAAACGCGTCAAGTTTCCCAAACGCAGCTTCCATCTTGAGCAAGCCGAAGACCGACGGGGGACTCTTCTCACAATATTGACTTTTGACCGTAAGTATTTATCTTTTTTTTTTCTTCTCCTTTTTTATAGTTACATATTTACATTTATCCATGGTTGCCCTTTTGTCGGCTGGTCAGAGGAAGGTAGTCCCTCGGAGCAGAACTGGACGATATATAGACATAACTACTTTATCTATATAGGTACGTCCTCCCTCTGCATCCCAGCTGCATCCTGCATCCGTCGGGTGAACCAGAGCAACTGGTTTTTGCCATGCATGGCGGAATAACGAAATCTCCATCCCGCGGCTCGGACGCTGACTTTTGCGACGATTATTCTGTCAAATGTCCCACCACAATTAACGCCTGTTTTTCAAAGACACTCGTTGCTCTGATATTTAAAAAAAAACCTGCATGCTCTAAAATATTCATCTGAGCAAAGAGAAAAATCCCGAAAAAAATGAGGAATCGGAATAACAAAAACACAAGTGAACTTTCATATCGTCTTTCTAACGGACAGATAAATGTATATTTCTACGAAATGTAACGTTCTTTTAGGATCTTATCTATTCTGCAATTGTATTTTTTGCTAAGGAATTTATTATTAGTTGAAATAAATCTTGAGACGTGAAATATCAAACGTTTGATAAGTGAATCTTAAAAATCAATTTGATATTTGTAACGTTAAAATAAAAAAAAAATAACTTTTATAATTTAATTATTTCTCCTTGTCCTTTAAAAATTTAAGCAAGCGTCGCCTACCTTCCAAGGGACGTCCATGCAAGTGAATAATTTTACAAATACGAGTGTATATTTTAATTTAATCATTCCTCAACATCCCGTTCTTCCGGAAAGACGTTTCTCGTTCATCGACGACGTCATTGTTCGTATTCCTCTCGTAAACGCATGCTTCAGTCGCACATCGTGCGGGAGTCAATACGTGCGTGTTCCGGTTGAGGTAGATCGATTGACTTACCATCGTCGAGTCGGAGAACAGAGAGGTCGATGGTTAAGGGAGTGTGTTAGGACAGCGCGATGCGTTTAGGAACGCGTAACACGCGATCGCGTAATCGCCGCGTGTCTATCAGACAAGCCCCGAATCCACATATGCACTGTTCATGGTGATTTTCCGTTAATTACGAGCGGCACGTGTCGCAACGAATAATAAAAATGATCTGGTGACGATAAGCCGCCGAGACAAACGATTATCGCTTCGTCAAAAGCGCGGTGATTACGATTACGCGATCTGCGTAAGTATTTTATTATTTTCTTTTTTTATTTTCAGTTCTTTATGAGAAACTGTAATCATAGTTTCAGAAGAATTAGTACTACCTGTATAATTAGAGATACAAACGATAAACTGTTAGCCAATTCGGTTGAATGTAGTAATATATGTTAATGCACGTTAAATCATCGTACAAAAATAGATGTAAAAATATATGTTTAATGGGGGGGGAACAAAACTTCGTAGCGGGACGAACTTCAAAATTCAAGCTGCTGTAACTTAATTGAAATGAATAAAATTGATATTTAAAAGGAGTTTTAAAGCTTAAAATCGGTACTTTCAAAAGATCACTGTCTTTTGAGTTTCTCTGAGTTTAGTAATTTATAGAACATATAGAAAATTTGAGCTGGACAAAATGGGAAATTTTCCTCTCATTTTGTAGATCTGTCACATGCTTAACAAAAATTTGCGAAAATTTTTGACTTATTATTGAAAGAAGCATTTTAATCACGATTGCTCATAACTCTGTTAAAAATCATTGTATCTCGCTATTTAAAAAATAAATACTAAAACTTTACTCTATTGAATAATATATTTGCTAATTTTTTAAAACATGTAAACATGATATAAATGAAGTAACCGCGCTACGAATTTTTGTTCTCCTTTTGTTGTAAATCCAAAAATATATAAATGTGTTAAACCATGAAATCTTCAATACTTTATTGAGTCTGAAAATATGTATTATTAATTAACATTATATCATTTGAAACATTTGCATTTTATTTTGTCAATTTTAGAATTCGCGATATGTCAAGTTAGCGATAACAATAATTTTTTTCTTTTATCGATATTAAAAGGACAAGAGTTTTAACTTTTTTGTTACACGACATTATTATGTAAACGATCTGTTATATGAATCGAATCGTGTAAACGGAAATGGAAAGCGCCGATTGCAATACAAAAGATCGAAACTCTGCAAACGGTTAAATATTGCGTTGCAGGTAAAATTTAGAATACAACGGCTTTCGAGTCACCTGTTTGCAAAGTCTCGCTACCGTATCGGGATCGGATTTGTTTGCTAACATAAAAGGGACCAAAGGATTATCTGTGCAAACAGAATACCCGTTACATTTTATCTCTCCTCTCTCTCTCTCTCTCGCCCCCTCTCTCTCTCTCGCATTCTTTTTCGATCCAGTCTTTTATTTTTATTAACTCCGGCGCGCGACTTTACGTTATCTGCTTTATCGACACTATACAACTGTTAATATTTTCGTTAAACACAGAACAGCCTATCTCTTCGAGTTTTCGAAACTTTCGAAGGAAGGAAGAGTCAGGAAAGAAGTGAAGAGAGAAAGAAAGAGAGGGAAGGGGGAGTAAGCTCTAAACGAAACTTAAACTATACCTACATATACTTAAGTAAGCAAATTTGAAAATATTTATATAATCATTATTTAACATTAACTAAAATAAAGGAACCGCAGATGTACATTTCGATTAAAAAATCTACTATTAAATGTACAACTGCAGATTGTAATTAATTTAAACGAATGATTTATATTTCGAAAATTTTGAATTATAAGACATTGTAAAAAGGTATTTAAAAAAGTAGTTTGTTCACAAAATGATTTTCCACGAATATTTAAAAAAAAGATTACACTGCAGCCACGAAATTCCATATTTTACGATCTGGTTGGAATTGTAAAGCGGCTGGCTGGAAACTGTCGATTTGAAATTCGTTATCTCAGATTTTCATCGACGTCTAAGACGCTTTCTCTCTCTCTCTCTCTCTCTCTCTCTCTCTCTCTCTCTCTCTCTCTCTCGCACAGCCACATAAATAATCGTGCCATCTGCAAATCAAGTAGAAACAGTAAGCATGAGCTGGCTTTAGTAGAGATGATGAGCACGCGATCCGATCAACAGCTGTCCTTTCTGGCCATATGGCATGCACCAACCTTACCGTACTCCGCCTACCCTCGACATGAGTCGAGTTCACCCCCGCGCAAGCGTGCATCCGATAAGAGATTGTACTAACGATAAGCGCGGAACAAGCTATATCGTCTCTCCCGTTCACCACGCGGACGTGTGTGATGGTCAATAAATCTGCGGCACGCTTCCTGCTTTTCCGTGCAACGTTTCAAACGAATAACTGACTTCTATTTTTAGCAAAAGTTTCGGCATTAGTTAATTCCTCCCTCTCTCTCTTATCTCTTTTTTTTTTGTTATTTAACAAGCGAGAAAACTAAATTGCAATTATTTCTGAAATACATCCAAAATGTGCAGCACTGGTCAAGTGAAGACGCTTTGTGCGTATAATCGGTACTCATACTTGCAAAGAATTACTCTCACTCAGTAGTTTTCCGGAAGGAAAAACCGGAGAATTTGACGAAAGGCAGTTTTACTACCCTTTGTGCGTCGACCATGTCGCACGCGGACACGATAAATATTTTCCGGGAGAATGGACAAGACGTTAAACCTACGCGTCCCTTCTCTATCATTGCGGCTTTTGATCGGAACCACGAAAACCTCGAAAGAGGAGGAAAAGGAAAGAGTCGCTGGGACCGGAAGCCGAGGACGATCGGCCGTACATCCGGCCACGCGCTAGCGCAAGGCAATTAATTCATTACCGCCCTTCGCGACCCCTTTCTTCACTTACTCTTCCACCCTTCGTTCCATTTTTGCCGATCTCTTTCTTGCTGGCGATAGCAATCGTTAGTAACATCAAACAGAATAACGCATTACACTAAAAATTAAAGATTTTGTATCAAATTTTTAATGATACGAGGAAATACGATAGAAAAAAATGAAGTGATTAATATTAATGCATTTTGCATATTTCTGTTCTTGATTCAAGGATATCTACGAGATTATATCAGATCGTTTGATTAAATAATGTTCTTTAAAAGATTTTGAAGAACAAAATTTATATTTATTAATTTAATTTAATGCAAAATGTAACCACATTGTTCCACTTTAGTCCGCCATCTTTGAAGTTAATTGTTCAATTCTATTTTAACAAACATGTTTAACATAAATGAAATAAATATATTAGTTATCGAACGATAGAATGTTTATTTTATTATCATATCAAAACAAATAAACGTTATAATCACTTATTTATTGCTGACGTTCATATCGTTAATAAGTATGCGTGATGAATTACGAATGATAACTAATCGAGTGCCAACACAATCGGCGAGATTTTTTTATATTGAGTTGTATACCTGAACCTGTTCTTCTTTTAAAAGAGATATTTATGTTTATTTACGTTTAATTAATAGGTTTTTGCTCTATTTCACTAACTAAAGAAAATTTCAATTCATCTCATTTCTCTCTTTACATTCTCTTCTTTTGTGGCTTGTTTTGCGAATGAACGTCCTTTCGGTGGAACAATACATTGTAAAGCAAATTAATTAATCAAGATCATCATAGTGTAGTTGAGTGGCGAATTCTTTCAATAAAAAACGAATCCGAACAGATTTTATTTAATTCGCTAAATTTATATTTTTCTAATGAACGTGTGAAAATGAAAAATACTGAGTTCACATCTCGATATACTACGGTGTAACGTGTTTTTCGAAAAGAGCAACGCCGAAATGACTTCGGTCTAGAAACCAGGGTGTAGAGTTTAGTGCTTTTGGGATAGGAGGGTGGTGGAGGGAAGGACAGCCGCGTAACGCGTCTGACTTTTGGCAATGCCGTACTCCTCGGAAATTCACCGAGCGAGACACGTGACCCCAACATACGAATTCATTGCCGCCGACACGTGACTTCCAATCAGCTCGGCATTGTGCCAGACATTGCGGTGTTGGATGATGGTATTGGTGAACGTTCTTACACATAATCGCCGTAGGATGTTCAAATTAATGCTCGCGCTCTTTCGAATAGTTTAAAGTCTCTTCGTCGTAATCATAGATAAATCAGTCCCACTTGTGAATAGGATGCGATCAAAATTCATCTTCTGACATACTTTTCGTATTCTCAATGTCTTAAGCAACAGCTTTGTCAAGCAACGCATTTTATGGAACGTTCTATCTGTAAAAGAAATAATTTCAAGAAGTTCACATTGCATTTTTACGGTTTTTAGTAATGTCTTAAGTAATGTCTTACGCTAACACGGCCCTCTGATTGATTCATGACTTTTTAAGACTGTACTTAAAATGGTCTTGAATATAAGACTTATAAATACCGGTCTATATGTCCATTTCAATCAATGCAGATTAACTTTAATCTCGGTTCAACTTACTCTTCGTCTGTTTCTGGTTTTAAGAATTAGAAAAAGATGAAGAGTAAGTTCATTCACAGGATTAAAATTAATCTATATCGGTGGAAGTGAGCATAGTTGCACAAGCATGGACGTTTCGATCGAACAGCTATGTATAGGTATCCAAATACAGCGAAAGAAAATAGCAGAAGATAGTGAGCTATTCGGGTATTTGGGGTATCTCAATCGTACGGGGACGCGTTCTTACGTTCTTAATTTACGCGCGATGCGCGATCCTGCCCCTCGTCGTCGGCGTGCACGCGATCTCAAAACGAGCGGTCGTGCGGCACGCCGAGATCGTTCTCGATGGAGGAAGTCGACGGTCCAAAGTGGTCCCGGAACCGACCGCTCGTTTCCCAAGAGCAGCGAGGAGAAGAGGAAGAGAGGATAGGGCGGATCGCGTAGAAAGAGGTGGAGAATTTCGACGTTGCGTAGACGTGTGTGCACGGCACGTCGCGTTGGCGACGTCGTGCGTGCCGTCTCCTTCTCCCGGGGACGACGCTGACAAATGACGCGTGGCGCCGTTCGGCCACGCGACGCCTAATTGACGCTACCGTGACGTCACGTGCTGCGCGTCCGCTGTATATGTGTGTGTGTGTGTCGTTGGCCGACTTTTCACTGCACGCAACGACGTGGAGGCGGTACTCTCTAAACATACGCGTCAGCGCGTATAATCCACTATGTTTTTAATGTGCCTTGACCCTCGAAAAACCGCGGGCTTATGAACGATCATTGCCCGTTTTCCTTCTACCGTCAGTCTTATCATAACTTTCATTCTTTCCCTTATCATTTGATGGTTGCGTGCGTTATTATATTTTTCGTTTGGCCTCACAACTATCTTCTTTGTCAATTCGAACGAATATTTTTTCTGTGGATTACGACTGTGATATTCCTTTTGTTTTCCATTGTTTGCATTGACTATGATTAGGAAAAAAAGCAGTTTTATAACATACAACGGTTGCCAAATTCTTTAATATGATTAAGTCTGACGTTTAGATCCAATGAAGAATTAAGGGCAGTGGTAGAACAAATTTTTACACACAAATAGTTCCAATATTTGACGCTCTCAGCATTAATATCATTTGTTCTTGTTTAACATTTGATAAACAACAAAAATGATGTGATTAAAGTGCCAAAGTGAACGCTGTCTCCTCCCAATATTTAATTTACGAATATATTTTGCAATCTAGTTTATGACAAAAGTTGATTAACTTAATTAATAGAATTGTACAAAATCATATTTCTAATTATATAATTTGTTATTTCTAATATAATTTTTGTTTTTATATTAAGCAAGAAGAAATTATTAATAATTTAAAGGTTCAACAGAGTAAAAATTAAGAACTTACAAAGTGGTCTGATGAGCTACGCTAGTTGATCATCATGTTAGGATAAATTAATTTTATGAATATGTATTAATAATAAAGTCCAACTTTTATCTCTGTAATGTGCGGTCATTCTCAGTGACAGATAAAATAATGAATGATATGAGAAAATAAAGAATAAGATGTAATAAAAAATCAATTTAAGACATCAAGGATTTAAGACATTTTAATTTTTATGTCATTTCATATTCAGAGAGAATGCAGATAAAATTTATAATAGTGAAAACCATAAAATTAATATCACATCTACAAATAGAAAATTCTACAAAAGATAAACGTTCTCAGTACTTTTAAAAAATATTTCATTTTGTATAAAAAATTTGAGAAATTTTCTAAAAAGTTATAAAATTATATAAAAATTTTGAAAAATTATATAAAGAATTTTAAGAAAAATTTTCATCGGAGATGTAAATATTCGTTATCTAGACATATAAACTGTTTTTATATCCTAATTTTGGATATTATTATTCGTACTATTTAGATATGTACATTATAGATACTGTTTACATCACATAATCGTAATATTTATTTGTTTGATCTTCAATGTATTATTAGCAGTGTAATGTATGGAAGGATTATCTATAGAGCGCTTCTGATTACTAGTTGGTCGCAAATCAAAACGTTTTCTCTTTACACAAAATCATCTTCACTTCAAAGATAGCGAGACACATATACTTCTTCTTTAATATTGCTGGAAATTGACTAATAATCAATAAAATGTGTGACCGAATAAACGTTATAAATCAATGTTACAAAATCTTAGTATATGATAAGATCAACAAACAGGTGAATATAAATATGAATAATATATTGTGTGTGTGTGAGAAATTGTATATTAGAAATAGAATATTGATGAGCTTAATTGTATAATCTATATCGTATATAATGTTTGGTACTAATTTTTATGTGTATTGTTAGGAAGCATTGAACAAGATATCCACTTTACACGAAAATCTGAAATTTAAAAATTATAATAACTTTTCAGATAGGTAAGTACATAAATACTTATCTCTAAAATCTAATTTAAGAATGATATAAAAATGTAAAGCTGTTTCTGTATATACATATATATTCTTTTTTCGTATTTATAGATACTTTCAAACAGCTTCTATAATAGAAAAGAATTTGTCTATTTTCAAATCTGTTTGTAACCATGTGGATATTGTTACTTCTCTTCTTGATCATTTATATGCTAACGGAATAAAACTGATGTTTGATAGTGAGTTCGATATTTATGATAATCTCCTAGTGATTGTATAATTATGAGAGAGATATACACATATATTGATATATTGATATATGTAAATTTGCTTCTTTATATTCTTCATATTATTTTTATAAAACAACTTATGATAATGAAACATTGAATATTTTATATAGAAATATTTTTTTCTGTTTTTAGGTACAGGTTTTAATGTTAATGATTTCAATATAATATACTTAATGTTTATTATATGTGAAGATCAGGAGATTCCATTATTTTTAAAAAAAGCTATTATGTAATTATTCAAAACTTATATTATTAAATTAATTTGTACTATTAAATTATTTATTAAATATATTAATTAATGCTTTTTATGTTAAAGGTAACATTATGTCTGTTTTATAAACATTTATATATTTTTTTAGCGATAATTCTGACAATTCTAATCTGACAAATATGGATAAATATGTGCCACTAATTTCAAGTAAACATAATATTTAAAACGTTAACATTATTGCAATTAAAAAACATTTTCTTAATTTCATAATTAAGATTTTTTTTAATTTCTACAGATTGTACCACAGAGATGATTGTGTTCGAAGATTCAGATTTACATGCAATTATTACTTATCTGAAGATTAAACCTTGTATGTTACAAATGAAGAAAATTTTTATCCAAGAATCAGTAAAACAAAAATTTTTATGGCTTCTAGAAAAAAATTGTAAACATTTGTTATATTTGCCTATTTTTATATTTCATTCAAAAAATGAACTATTTACATACTGCAAAGATTTTTTAAGGAATTTCAATTTGATGTCTATATGGTCAGAAGACAGTATATCTGCAAAAACATTAGCAATGAAGCTACAAGTAATATAACTTAAATGATGTAATACAATTGCCTAAATTATAAAACTTTATTGAAACTATTTCTATTTTGAACAGAACGATGTTATATTCATAAATGCGTATTTAGAGTTTAGTACTGGTATTAAGCTTCCTTTACAAAAAAAAATTATTAATAATATCTTATTTGATCGAAAATTTGATGAACTTGAAGGCGATCCTGAAGGAGATAAAATAAATTTAAACGCATATAAAGTTTACAATCATTTTTATAATGGTACATGGCAAAAGCCTGCAATTGATGCATATTGGATAAATAACGATAATGTATATGCATACGCAACAAGGTTCGAATATATGTATTCTTCTTTTCTTTTTATTTTATAATATATTTAAATTTAAGAAATTTATGTTATATAAATTTGTGTTTAAATAATTTATTGCAGAAAAGATGTATATAAAATATTTGATTCAGCTGTGGAAGCGTTTGAAAGTTGGGGCAATTTGCCTATTAATTCTAGAATAAAAATATTAAATAATCTTGCATATACATTAGAATACAATGGGTATATATTTTAATTTACTGATAAATGTTTATGCATGTATATTTTTATAGATTTTTTTTTTATGTGTTCGTGTACTCTCAATAACATTTTTGACAAAAGTTTCTTTTTTTTTTTTTTTTAGCAAATATCTATTAGCAAAAACAGTGTCAAAACATACAAAATTATTAAATAAGCTATACAAAAATATGTTACGCTGTCAAGATGAAAGATTGGAAGTAATCACCATTCGTGCACCAAGAGGTGTAATTGCTGTCTATCAAACTGTTGAAGTTATATTATTTACTTATATGACAATAGCTTTATATTTTGGCAATTGTATTATTGCAGTATATAATGAAAATTCGTGCAATATACCATCATATTTGAACATGTTTTCAACAGCTGAGATACCTCCAGGTGTTATAAATTTAATATCTGATAAAGATGTAGAGTTCCGTTCTGTGGGTGGTTTGAATCTTTCACTAAATGAACAATTGTTGGAAATTACTCAACCGAAGAATATTATACTTCCTCTTAAATAATTGTGAAATATTACGTATTATATAATATTATATTTGTTTATATGCCTGTATAATTAAATAGACACATTCATGTAGTTATGTAAACGTTATAATTTTAGAATAACTTTCTTGTCATTTGTTTTGAAATAAAATTATTCATATAATAATATAATAATATCATATAATAATATATTATATCCTTTAAATCAATATTATTAATAACAAAAAATTTTGTTTGAAGTAACGTTAATATTAAGAAACTTTTGTTGAATTTCTCAAAAAATAAAAAGGAAAGCAAAATGATTTTATGCTATATCATAAATATTTTTATGATCTATTTGATCGTATGCATCAAGTTAAAAAAAAAATAATAATAATAATTTACAGAGTAATTTATATTTTAATAAAACAGTCATAATGTGAAGCAATCAAAATATGGAATGTTTTAGAAGACTTGATTTAAGGATAATATTAAAAAAATATATATTATATTTTATATATATATATATATATATATATATATATATATATATATAATGTAATTATAATACTTAAGAACTTTAAAAATAAACTTTAAAGGAAACAAGATTGCATTAGACTATATTTAGTTTTTTTTTTCGAAAAGATTATGAAATTTTGTATACTGTTAAATTCATAATGTCAAATTATACCAAGTTTGAGATATTTTGAACCATTTCTGTAGGTCTCCACTGCTTCTGTTTAATGTGACATTAATTTAACTAAAATAATGAAATTAAACAATTTAATTCAAGAAATTATTATTATATATTAAATTTGACTCAAATTTAGTTTATTATTAACTAAGTACATGTATATTGTTTACTTTGAAGCTAATAACATAAATAAATTGATTGTATTTTGATACATATAAAAGTTAAAAATAATAAAATTTTATTTAACTTAAGGGATTGGGTTGCCATTGCTTCTTTGATATCTAACAGTTGAAAGAAGGCAAGACTCGTCTTGCCTTGAGCCACCTAACACGAAGACAATAAAACCTTAAAGACAATGGAAAGTACAGGCAGTAGCCAATAGCAACAGAAAATAAGAGATTTTAATCTATCAGAATCTATGTATCTAGAATACGGTTTTCGTAGATCGAAATCTGTTATTCCCTGTTCTTACTGCCTGTGCTTTTCATTGTGTTTAAGGCTTAAGCCAATTCTATTAGGTGTTGGAATTAATTCGTAGCGTTTTACAAGTGATGGGAAGTACTTTCATTAATGTATTTTTTAATGCTCATGTGAAATAAATAACATTCTTTCATTAAAAAACGCTACGAATTAATTCCAACACCTAATACAATGTGCTTTTTGTTTTCTGTTTCCGCTTTTTGCTATTTTTTACATCTTGTCTTTTTGCTTCTCATCCAGTTTTTTGTTTTATGTCGCCCGAGATGAAAGTTAACGAACTTCGGAAGAAACAGGAAACACGTAGCAAGAAAATGCAATTGTCGATAAAACGATTGCAAAGGAGAAAAAAGCAAGAGGTAAAAAGCAAGAAACAAAGCAGGAAACAAAGAGCACATTGTAGAATAGGCTTTAATGTCGACTGTAGTGCGGTATCGAAATTAATATGCAGATATACGAGCGTATACATATGCGACAACTTGGTGACGGGGTGATGTGCGTTATCCGGCCACCGATCAGTCGCGCTTGCGGGGGGGCATGAGGGGCAAAATTAGGGACGTCATGTGCGTATGTGCGTGCACGCGTGGACGTTCCTGAATATCCGGCGCAGTCGCGTGGTCGGTGAATAATTAGCCGATTGTCCCGTCCGTGGGCCGGAACCGAACCATCAATATTTTTATTTCCACAACGACCCCTGCGGTTGGAACCCCTATCTCCTCTTTTTTTTTCTCTCTCTCTCCTTGTCGGAGCTATCGGGGTGCTCGCAGAAGAGAGGAAAGGGCGTCGATGGCGCTAAGTGATATCCCTCGACTAGAGACGACTCTCTCGACGATTTTCCTGTTCTTTCTTGAGAATCCTCGCACTCGCGCGCTCGGAATACATCCTGTCGGACGAGGGATGCACGTCGAGGTCGCCGCACGACCGACAGATTGATGGAATCCACCGCGACAGGGGTAGATCCTTTATTCGCTAATGGACCAAACGTTCAGATTTTTTTTTTCATCGTAAAGATATTTGCGATTCTGAAGTGAGAATCTTTCATTTCTTTTACGATGATATTGTACCAAGTCTCAGTAAAGTGAAACAATACTATTTTTTGCTTTTAAAAGATAGCTTTCTGGAACAAATTGGTGTTTACTAGAAATCAGAATGTGGCTACGAGCGATTTTGTTAAAATTTTATGAGAGAAAAAAATTTGTAAACACATTGTTAGATATGAAAGGAGCAATGATAACTCAATCCCTTAAGTTAAATAACATTTTGTTATTTTTAACTTCTATATATGATAAATTGTAAATTAATCCATTTCTATGATTAGTTTCAAAGTAAATATCGTTCATATTAACGTATGTACATTTAGTAAATAATAAACTAAATTTGAGTTAAATTTAATACATTTTCTTGAATTAAATTGTTTAACTTCATTATTTTAAATTAACGATATACTAAGTAGAAGCACCAGTGGTGAAATAAAAATGACTAAAAATAACTCCAATTGTACAGGTATAATTTTACACTACAAATTTAACAGTGTATAATTTCTCCCTGTATACATGCTATCTAACATGCACTCTAACTTATATTGTGCGTCTCATTCTATAATCTTAATTAAAGTTATATAGTGAAACCGTGTAAATTAAAATGAGATAATGTATATACAGAGAGTAATTATATATATTTTTCTCTCTCGTAGAATTTTTGACAAAGTTGTTCGTGACCAAACTCTATATGAGGTTTCTAAAGGTTTTCATCAGGTAACATCTCTGATGTTTCTCGACGGAAATCGTAATATGAAGTTTGCGATAAAATATGATCGACACTTCAAATTACGGAAAATATTAATAGTTTGTGACAAATAATTTTTTTTATTCGGGAAGAATGAAATGGTATACCACTATTTAATGGTTACAGGTGAACCAAGACATGATAAATCTCGATGATCGACGATCCGCTGCTGATCGTAGCAGGATTGAGTGCACGTTGAACAAAGCTTACACAATTTTTCACCTTGTCCCGAGTATCATGTATTTGTATCGCGCGGATTCCATTAATCTGCTTTCCGTTATACACATCTTACAAATATCGCACTTATCTTCTCGACAAGATCCATTATATTTGAAGTGAGGAAAATTGTTAAAATCATACATGTGTTAGTTGCCAAATCTGGACTCGTAGAAAGAAATGGATCTCGATACTATATCGGGAAACATGATAATGCGAAGAAAACTGCGTATCATCTTCGAAAGACCGAATCCATTCGTAGTCTCACGGTCCAGGTCAAACCTTTGCTCTTAATGGGTGACGATGCGTGGAATATGATCCATGTTAGACAGCATAATGTCGCGTTATTATTGTACCCTTTGTGTCTACTCCCCCGCGTACCATATAGCGATCAATCCAACTTAGTTTCCCACCGGAACACCCTACTTGAAATCGAAACCGTCTAGGACGCGTGACGTGGTCACCACATAATATCCGCAGATCACATCGTGAGTAATCTCATATAAAAATGTATAATATATGCTGAGAAAGCTGAATGAATACGTATATAATATCTTTTTAATACATTTTTATATATTTTTAAGTAAATTAGAACTCTGTCTTGTTTTTCAGTCTTTCAAAATTTGTTTAACAGTAATGTTACAGTTAATAATAATATTAAATATATGTTATGTTTTGTAATTGTACAGATGTAAAAAAAATGATTTTATTGAAATATAAAACATTTAGAGCGGGATGTAGATTTAAAAATAATTTTGTTGAGCTATTAAAATATGTAAGAATCTCAATAATGAGTAACGCTGCAAAAAATACTGATTTTGTATCGTAATCTAAGGAACCAAGTTAAGAGAAAGTCAAAATGATGATTTTTAATTGACTACTTATTTACGTTTAAACGACAAAATAAACTCATTTTAATTGACTTTTGCGTTCCTTGGAAACTTGAACTCTAAATAATTATTTTGAAGGTCTAACAAAATTATTTTCAGATCCGTGCCTATCTAGCTGAACTTTTAGATATTTTATTTCAGCAAAACTGTTCTTTTTGTAAGTCTACAAAGAGAGACAAACTGTAGTCAGTTAAGTTTAATGCAAATCACTCTAATATTTGAATTCACGAATATTATTCGGAACGAATGGCCGATTTCAGAGAGAGATCCCAATCGGACAATTTCGTTCTTCGATGATAGCGTACATGCAAAGTGTTCAAAGCGCGAGTGACTCAACAGCTTCCGCCTGTTCGCCATGATTCCATGCCTCGCGTAATGGAGCGCCAGATGATACTGGGCGCCGTATGGAAGACTACCGCGTGTTTGTTAAGAGATTCGCTACGGCGAGCTTCCCGTAGCGAAACGCTAAGTGCATCCCTCTATTATGCAAGCCTCGTCTTCCAGCGAACCCGCGTCACGAGCGAACTCGGCTCCGATCGCGCCCACGGTAATGAAAACGCGGAGTGCATCAGGTAAGGGAACGCGATGAAATTGATTGATTTATGCTTCTCGCGACGAAGAGTGGCCGAACGTGGACTATATAAACGACGACGCGTGAGCTAATCAATTGATAGTTACTATGATATAGATAATATTCGTATACCATTTCTCTAACTTTTATAGAACTTTTGTAAAAAAAAAGTTTTCTTCGTTTGCGCTAATATTCAAAGTTTAGAAGTTGCGATTGCTCGCCGAAGTTTGTACCTGCTAGACGTCGGAGAAACTATGTAGAAAACTAAAAGAAATTACCCACAGAAGTCCTGCAGTTAAGTTAAGCTACAATAAATAATGCTCAGAGGAGCAAAAAGAAAAGTATCGTCTCTCTTATTCGTGCAACTCGAGAAACCTAATTTTTATCGCGATGATTTGCGTGTTCAAATTTTAAAAAGAGTCTCTTGTCATTCGCGTAATTTAACTGTATCGAATGCTTCAAAGGGTATTGTCAACGTGATGCTACATGGAAAGAACAATTTTGCTGAAGAATCTAAAAATTTAACTAGATACAGCTCTGAAAATAATTATTAAACCATCAAAATAATTACATAGGATATTCAAACATGATGAACAATGCTGAAAAGTTTGCCATTCTAGCAATCGGTTTGAGTGTCCTACGAAATTATTTTGATGGTCCAATTATTACAAATCTGTATCTATCTAAATTTTTATACATATTTCAGCAAAACCGTCCTTTTCATACAAATACTTTGAAGTATTTTTTTGATTGGTCAATTAGTAAAATTCTTTCTTCTGACCGATAAATTAAACGCTTCGAAGCAGCGAGACTTTGACCGCGTCCGAAGATAACGTGTTGAATGCTGTTATTCTGTCCCTTTTAAACGCGATCCAAGTCGGAACAGAATGTATTGTACGAGAATTTGTCCGAATCGTGTTTTCATTGGAATCACGGCGTGGTCCAAGGTAACCACGGGACATCACCTAAGGTGCCACCCAAGACCCGTCCCCTTCGCCGTCAGATCTCGAAAAGATCTCGCGCGCCCACGATCTCCATGACATCATCGACGTACGAAACGGACGGGTCTTTAGTCGGAGATTCTGAGAAGGCGACGGCAGAAGAGGGTAGCCCCCGTATCGAGGACTTGCATCTGCCACGTCACCCGATCGACCACTCTTCTCTCCTCTCTTTCCGGATACACTTCTTCCATGCTCGTACCCTATATCCTACCCCTCTCCCCGTCCTCCTTCATCTTTTCGTCGCTCCTCGGCGTCCCGTCGGTCCCGTCGGTCCCGTCGGTCTCTTAATCTACCTGGCCATCTACATCCACGTTATCTTGCATCGCGGCCACGACGGCGACTACTAATTCGAGGATTTACTGAAAGTAAGACCTTAAACGCGCATCATAGCCCCTGTCGAAGTTAGGTAATGATCGGATCAGCGCCGTCCGGCAAAGTGCAGGCCAGACAGCACGCCGATCATTCCGTTGATAGAGTCGTCATAATTATACAAATTACTCCCAGGTATTGGAAAGACAGAGAGAAAGAAGAGAAATTTAAAGGAAAATGATAACTGAGGAAAAGTGCAAATAATGGCAGATGCAGTGATGAATAATATAGGTCATATAGCAGATTAAGATAATAATTGTAATATAGAAGATTAATTTGAAGAAATGCTGATCATTATGTCGATTTTTTTAAATAAAAAGGTCATCTGTGTGCTCACCTTCTGAATATTTAAACTTCATTGGTGGATCCAGAAATTTGTCAAAGGAGGAGGACCATTGACGTACCGCAAGCGAAATTTTTTTAAGGTCAGATATGAAAAGGTAGAATATTAAATTATTATTGAAATTATCACATTGAAAAAGTATTATTTAAATATTTTATTTAAAATTATTACAATATTAACACAAAAAAGAACATAATGGAATCCATGTTTCTTTTACATCGAATCTAAGTTTCTTAAATTAATTAATAAAAAATTTTTGGAATATCAAAATTGGTTAAGCGTTTGAGGAATATTAAAAAATATTACATAACATTTGGCAATAAATATTTTTTAAAAAGAAGACTTCAAGTGTGAGGATCATACGGTCCTCTTCCTAGATTCGCCGGTGCTAAACTTTCTCTCTTACGAGACAGTCGCAAGAACCGGTATTGGAAAAAAAAAAGAAAGATAGTCGAGTGTATTTTCTTGCGCGACAGATACTTTTCCTCGAATTTACCGGAGACGTCGCGACGCGCTGAAATTCTTATTGGCAGCGACCGCAGCGAGTCCGCCGGGTAAAACACATTTTAATGGCGTCATCGCAACGTACGGTGGCGTCCGCGGAGCCGCTCGCTTCCCTCGAAAGTAACCGGTCCGGTTCGATTATCGTCCGGTTAGATTCGATTAAGTTGCTGCAAACGTCGCCGCCGCCGATGCCGTAGCGTAGAGGCGGATAATAAATTCGATTTCGGCGTCTCGCAGAGGCTCAACGAGCCACGACGTAAAACTGTCACGTCGCCGAATCACCGAACGTAGTCGCCCGGCGCGACGATACACGGGGTGGGATCGAATCGACGGGATAAGGGGGTCGAAAATTCGGGACGACGTTCTTTATGGGGGTTGCCTGTAGGAATAATATTTTTGTTTCTCTTTCTCGCCCCGCGCACATGCAAGGTGCAGCGTTCGAAAGGGGATGGAAGCAGGAAAGGGGATTGTGCAAATTTTTCCATTCGTTTTTGTTGCGAGCGGATGGCTTTCTGCATCACTCTTAGTTCTGTCGTCCATAGTTACATAATTACGTGGAAAGTAATCATATTGATTTTGTTGAGGTTTCAGAAGAATTTTTTTTTGTAATAATTATTCTATTAGAACGTTGAAATACGTATCAATAAAAAAGGCAAAATCACGAAAATTAAAATTAAAATGTCATCGTTTAATTAAAATCCATCTGAACCTGGGAATAGTCGTCTGTCAAATTTTTGTACCCTAGCAGCCAGAAAATAAAACTCCATCAGTCATAGTAGATTTTTTTTTTTTTTACTAAATCGAGAGTTTATATTCATTTCTTTATTTCTTCTTACATTTTTTTTAAATATAGAGTAAATCTATATACATAATGATTTCAAATTGTAGACCAATCAATAATGTACAATGTCTAATTAATAATAATGACTTTAGAGTATAAAACACGACCTACGTAATTGTTTACATAAAATAAGCCAGCTATTTCCAGATCATGTATGATCTCAGAATAACATTAGCGTTTGTTCTACATTATATAACAACTATATTCAACTAATGTATGCACTTTGCAAGGTCAATTGACGTTATATTGACCGATTATTGACTAAATTTTATCATATTTTTAATCATGATTTAATTAATATGACATTAAACAAATAATAAATAAAGTAAAAAACAGGCAATTAAAAGCCTTAATACGCGGTAATTGGTGCGATTATCTTATAAACATATATTTCAATTGTTTACCTTACAAAATTATAAAAACCTGTTCAAGGCTCTTAATTGCTCGTTTTTTGCTTTACTTATTTGTTCAATATCTCAAGAGCCCAACTCTAATTATTCGCTTTTTTAATATGACATTCTTTTGACTTTCCTCTCCTCGAGTTCATCTCTCTTTCGCAACATCTGCCCTCCATTTCTTTCCTCCTCTACTTACAACGCAATTGAATCAGATGAACATTCGGATCAGTAGCGTTTTATCGAGATACAGCTATTTCGTGCGATTTGTGAAAAAATTTAAAAAAATCAGTCACCCATAATTGAGAGGCGGGAGCTCTTCTCGACTATTTTTCGCGTGTCGCTCTACCGAATACCTCAATTATTCTCTCGCCCGATCCCCGATAATCATTTCCGTACTCGAGTCGCGCGACGTTAAAAGTCTCTCCGCACGTGCATATAGACGTGTCGCACAAAGGCGAAGGTGATCGAGGAGAGCGGCCTGCCGGCTGTCACCGCGATCGAGCGCAAAGTGCAACATGCTCCTCGTGTCAATTGAAATCGAAGCCGCGCGAAGAGCGCCTAGCGAGAGGGTGGCGAGAGGGTGAGAGAAACGGGAGCTGGAGGACCAAGAGTAGGGGACTGGAGGGGGTGGGTCGGGGCACCTGCTGGTGTAACAGTGCTCGTTGCACGGCGCGCCCGAAGGATCCTGATTAAAGCTCCACCGTCCCGCGGGGGTCCGAGGTCTCGAGGTCGACATTTGGTGTCATTGTCGTCAGACGACGAGAGAGGGTGCAACGGGAAAGTCCGCGGCTACGCTCTAATGCTGATTTAATCAGAATCACGATGTATTCTCTTTCTCTCTCTCTCTCTCTCTCTCTCGCTCTTTCTCTCCCTTATATTTCTGTTTCTCCTGCGACCGATTCTACTCTCAAACTCTCTCCAGGCAATGTTGCGCGGACACCCTATGCATATAATACGTACAAGGGCGGAAAGTGTGGTTGAATGAATTCAATCTTGCCGACGTTAGATAGATGTGTTATGCTACTTATTAGAGATCACTCGTACTTATTACAGTAGACATGGCAGGGAATGGCTTACGTTTTTATACCGCGATATATACATAAAATGATGTAATGATATAACAAGAATATGCTACCAGTTTTTTATTATTACTGTATTACGAATTAAAGCGATTTTTTTTTTTTAATGAAATGGTAAAGAAATCATAGACATGTGTAATTTTTACTTTAGTCGGAATAAAATGATGGCTGTTTTACAAAATAGATCTAGTTGCATCTTACTCTTTAAAATTGTTCTTATTAATTATGAGCATAAATTATTTAACAATATTATTTTTACATACATTCACATAATTCAAGATAAAATTGTGGCTGAAATTAAAAGGTCGCTATTATCATCTATTATTATCTATCGCTTTTTACTTCCGTGCATGTCAGTGTTTCTGTTTTCAAAGTGCACTCTCGACTGAGAGAATATCGTTTATATCGCGGTCTCGTTACGGCGACGCGTCCAAAAGAATAACGTCTCCCTAGATCGACTTGTACAGGGTTGAACGTCAGTGTCCCCTCACCTTAGCTATAATTTTCGGACCTACATACGTAATGTAATAATCGGTATGTATACCAGCCATATGGGCTTGAACCGATGCGCCCTCGTGCATACAAGTATCGGTGCCGAGAGCTCACGAGAGAGATGAATTCCCCGTATTTGAGTCCCCCTGCTCGATGAATACGCACACTTGCTTAAAAGCGGGGAATGACTGCTGAAAGTATCTTAGATTACATTAGATTAAACATCCCTTTGCAGTCCGATGTCAGAGTCATTTTCCATCCAACATTATTGCACACAGAAAAAAAGATTTTTCCTGAGGTATCGAAAATTTAGCTACAGATCTGAAAATAATTTTGTCGGACCATCAAAATAATTTACGTAGAACAATTAAACGTTGATGCTAATTCTACAACAATTTTTTTAATATTCTATATCAATCAATTTAAGCTAATTATTTTGATGATTTAAATTAAAATTATTTTCAGATCTATAGCTAAATTTTTAGGTACTTCAGCAAATCGTTGCAAATTCTTTCAGTACTCATAGAGTATACTCTTCATGATGCAGCTACAATTATACGAGTAATTACTACAATAATTTCCTTTATATTAGGTGTTGGAATTAATTCGTAGCGTTTTACAAGTGATGGGAAGTACTTTCATTGTATTTTTTAATGCTCATGTGAAATAAATAACATTCTTTCATTAAAAACGCTACGAATTAATTCCAACACCTAATATAAAAAAACAAATCACGTCTCGGAATAGACTTTTTTTTCTTCATCTCATTAAATTATTTTTCTTATTATGAATATCACTCTATCTACAATCGATTAAAGGATTACCCGCTAACGCATGCTTACGGATACATCCGGATTGAAACCGATTGAGATTCAATTAAACGCAACGCACTTTGCTCTTCGTAGATCTTCGCCGCCGAGTCCGCCAAGTGGCGTGTCCAGTGTAAGGAAAAGTGAGCGTCAGTCGACCCAAACCGAAAACCTTGAGGGAGAGACCTCGTTCCCTCTTCCTTCCTCCTCCTCCCCCGCGTTAACCCCCGCGTAGTATTCATGAGACGACACAGATATGCTTTTAGCGCGAAGCGGGGTGCGTTTCCGAGCACACGCACCGCCCGTGTTACCGACACGCGTGCTCGCGCGCACATGCCACGCGACAGCGTTAAGACGACACGCGAGCGACGCTGGCCGACGTCGCGGCGTCGGCGTCGTCACGGAGCGAGCACGGGAAGTGCGGAATCGAGAAAAAGAGCTATTCTTTTCGCCAATTCGCTCGCAATATTTCTTACGTGATATTTCATGAAAATGTCAATTTTTTTTGTTGATCATGAAATTAATCCAGCTTAATACAAATGCTTATATTTTATAAATATCGAGTATATATTTTTATAATATAAATTTTATATATTCATACTTTGATTTATGTATCATAGTTGAATATCGGTTTTCTTGTTGTCGCCGGGGAATCTTCAGGATCAGCGAAGATAGATCTGCAAACTATAGCCTTTTACTTCTCTTGGAGCATTAATATATTTTGTTAATTGTTAACGTTATTATGTTCATCGATAATACTTTCAATAATAATAAGATACTTTATCGAAATAAATAATAGATATTTTATAAATATATCTATATTTTATGTATCTAAAAATGTAAATAGGATAACTGTTCCTGTTAATGTGCCTTTTAACCAACTTGCTTATTACTAATGAATTAATAATTATTAAATATTGTTGCTTTAATTTTATCTGCTTGCAATCAATATCAATTTTTCAACTATTTCTTTCTCTTATAATATTTCTTTAACCTAAAAAATATTAATACTTTAATATTTTTGTCCCTATTAGTGAGTTTTCAAAGCGACAATGATCCTATTAATGTGCTCCCAATTTGTGCGCCTATCCACATTTGTCTCATTTTAACATACAGTTACTAAAACAGATAATAAATTTGAGCTAATTGTTTAAGTTAATATATATTACATAAATCATTATTTCAATTATATTTATTTCAATGTACACTCATAACACAACATTCTCAGCTCCAGGGCACATTAATAAGCGACAAGCTTAAAATCTTGCGTATTACTGGATTCACATAAATTCCTCATATCTTTTGAAAAATATTTAAAATATTTTAATACTTAAAAAATAAAATATTATCTTCGGTATCGTGTGCATTAATAATTTAATTTAACCAGAAAAAATATTTTTTCTTATTTATTCGTTATTTATCTATTTTTACCTATTTTTCTTTATGATTTATCGAAATACAAAAACACACTAATAGGGACAGGCACAATAATTGGGACAGTTATCCTATACAGATTTGGGGAAAAATAATTTTGTTTAGACCATCAACATAATTACGTAGAACGTTAAACTAAGTTAAGCTAGAATGTTAAATCTTTTTGCAGCATTGTCGTCAACGCTCAAAAATTCTACGCATTTTAATAGTTAAATAAAATTATTTTTAGATCTGTATAAACTCTGCATTATTTTCAAACATGTTTATTTAATTTTTAAGTACTCCAGCAAAATTCTTCCCGTGTAGCAAAACTACAATTATATAATACTAGGCTATCTCTTCGCCATGTGCTTACATTCATCACTTATAACGCATACACATGCTCATTTGTAGGTCTTTATTAATTATATTCTTATCAATTATTATAAAATTTATCACAAAACTCTTGCAATTAGAGGATTTTTTATTAACTTTAACTCTCTATACCTGTCCACGAGAGAGAGGTGATACAATAATCACTAATTACATCACTATACGCCCTATATAATAGCTCTCGTACCTCGATTATTCTCTAACGTACTCGACACTTTATTACACGATAGAATCGAGTTCCCTAATGAATCCAACGTACTTATTAAGAACGCACATGTGCGCGCGTCGTCCATCCGTATATATCAATCGGGATGCTATACCAATCATAAATATTGACCGCGGTTTTCATAACCGCGCGAGCACACAAACGTGATACGGTTATATGCCCACGGTGCCGTGGATTCACCCTTGGATTTCGGTCATAAATATTGATCACGAATACGCTCCTTATGCTGCAGCAACGGGAACGTGCTCGTCCAGTGGCCTCGGTCAACGACGTCCCGCGGGAGGCGAACCGTTGTATGTTTACCGTCAATGATTGCGGTTAATTACAACACCATCCGTCTGTTTGTATGTCAACCCTATATACATACACGTTAACGATCTCCCGTGGGAGTGCCGACTCGACATCCTGCGGAGTCGGCAGGAAGACGCTCCCGCTCGCGTTACTCATTCTTGCGTCGCGTTTCCGCGATATCATCCTAATTTAATCATGTTTATAATCTATGCGAAACTTAGTACATGCGTGCACGTTGTATCGTATAAAAATGATGTTAGATCTATTTTTCGTTTTTGAATTTTTCATGATTCTAATGTAAGCTCACATGAATGAATCATGTTGTATAAATCACACGCAACCATCTGTAATTAAGGAGCTGTTAACGCGTCAACAGTTTGTTGTTCCTCTTAATTTCTCGCTGATAATAAAAAGTCATGTTTTAACAATTCTTGAAAGAGAGAGAGAGAGAGAAAAAGATAGAACAAAATGAAAGAAATAGAAAGAAATAATAAATAGATATATTTTTCTCTCTCGTAGATTTTTATTACAATATATCTACTACTCTGCATACACAAAACTGCGGTGTCCAGACTCTTATTGAGGGATCTCTAGTCTGTAGAGAACGTTCTCTGAGATAGTGCGAGGGCAACCACGCGAAAAGTCTTGACGGAAAATACGATGGTCGTCCTCGAGGCAATCGAATCGTCGCTGGGGCCGACCGATCCCGGGACAATCGCAGTAAACTTGTAAAACAATAAAAGCTTCCGGTGATCCGTCGCTACGGTGCGCCGAACCGCTACATCGAGTTACCCAAGTCGAAGTTTTCACCGGATACCGCCGTAAACGTGGGGGACACGCAGGACGACGTGGACGACTTCGCCAGTCGACCGGAGTCGAGAAAAATTTCTCTTGGTTGCGACATGAAATGCGTGTTCGTGACATCATGAGTTTGCCCAGTAATCAGATTTTCACGTATTTAATGATATATTTATGCTAATTCTCGATAGATTAATTATTAGAATGACGGATGATTTCGACTTGTTAAAATTAATATATAATATTTCATAAGAATTTTTAAACCTATTTTACAATGTGCTCTTTGTTTCCTGTTTCTTGTTTTTTACCTTTTGCTTTTAACTCCTTTGCAACCGTTTTATCAATAATTGTATTTCTTGTTTCTTTCGAAATTCGTTGACTCTTATCTCAGGCGATATAAAACAAAAAATCAAATAAGAAGCAAAAAGACTAGATGTAAAAATAGCAAAAAGCAAAAAACTGGAAACAAAAAGCACATTGTAGAACAGGCTTAAGAATAATGGCAAACGCAATTCCACTTGATTCGTTTATCTTCTCTCTTATAAAATAGATATTGATATAATTAAATAAATAAAAATTTATTAATATCATTTCAATTATGTTTAATAAATTAAATATAATTAAATTATTTAATTAACAGTGATAGTAGAAACTTGATATTATGAATTATCTTTTTCGATATATCAGAAAAGATATATGTTTTAGTCGATAAATGTTTAATGTATGTATAATTTTGCGATGTTTTGTTGTCATTTTAAAAATAGACATAGACGGATTTAAATTTTTCTTTCAATAAGTTTCTAAATTGACGACGGTATTCTAATTTACTATAACAAAATTAATTATTTTTATGAAGTTATACACAACAAACAATTATGCAAAACAAAAAATTTATAAAATTATATAATCGCAAAAAATTCTAAAAAAATCTTGCGAATCTTGAATCTAGTTTTATGCAAAAATCGTAAGCGAGATTATAACATGTGTGTCAACGAAGGCAAAAATAAAACGCGAGAGAGAGAGAGAGAGAGAGCGCAGCATCAACATTTACGCGCCCTTGTTCCTGCGATTTTCACCCCGTCCAGGAAGTATTTCTTCCGAGCTGGTGGGCCGCGACGGAAATGAAAATTTCACATCTGAATTTTTTCGCATTCGCGTTTCTCCCTTCGGTTACTTCACGAGCTGCCTGCTGCTGGTGGTACCGAGCTAGGAATCCGGGACAATAGCAACGCCACCCTGTGTCACCCTGCATTAATTTCTGATGACGGAACGCTCGTTTTCTTCGTTCGCCCTCTCTATCAGGGTTGTCATCCAGCCTTCTTCGGAAAGGGCGTTGTTATTCCTTTCAGTATACTCTTTTTTTGTTCTTGCTTTATGCTGCAAATTGCTTTATTTTAACCTGTGATTTTCAAGAAAAAGTAATTTTCAAAGTCCGATTATTTATATGACAAACGCTGATAAACAATTACGAATTTTAGATAATCAAAAATAAGGAGATGAATAATATTCGATCTTTATTTTCAATTTTTCAATTTTTCAACTATTTAGCGTGATATTCTCGCAAAATGCTGAAAATAAGCGATAATATGTTTATTATGGTAACTTGACTAGATATTATTTGAAAGAAAATAATTTCTCTAAACTCTTTGGAGTAAAATCTCACTCCAAAACAGTGAAAATGCTGCCACTCTTTTGGAATGAGATTTCACATCAAAAAATTTAGAGATCTAAATAAAATGACGAGATTTATAAAGTTAACACACAGTTGATTGATACACTCCGTTTACCTGTAGTCCACACAAAAATCCTTGAAATTTCATAAAATTATCCTATACTTTTTTCCCGACTATTCGCTCAACAATCAGAGTGTTCTCTTTCACCCTTCGCGCTCTTTCCTTCGCGCATTTCTCGATTCTCCCTCCAGCTTTCGTCCCCATTATAGTCCTTCGAGTACATATCCGGTGACCCGATTTAAAGCCAAAGGAGGGCGATTTCCTTCGTGTGATCGGAAACGTGGGGAGACACCAATTGAGTACTGGATGACCGAGGCAATCGTTTCGTCGTTGTCGTTGACTAAATGACATCTTCGTCCGCACCCTGCACCCCTTCATGCGCGTTAATTGCAGATAGTCGCTGCCATGATTACACATTACTTGTATCCCGTGCTTATATTTATTATACAATATAACATTCTTATCTAAAATAATCAATTTTTCCCGAGAAGATCTGATTCGATCAAGTTTTAATGAATCTTTTTTTAATCGTTTTTTTTTTGTATGTCTTGACACAAAAAACGCCTCTTATATTTTTCAATTTTTCCGCGTTACGTAATTTAATAAATATGACAGTGGACCTTTGTCTTTGCCATTTGTTAAATTTCCAATGGATCTGGTTTGTCCCTTCGGACGGTGACCGAGCGCCTCTGTCATCCGGTTCAGGATGATACCCCTAAATAGCGACCCCCGTAGAGACAATCAATCAGCCGATCACTGGACCTTGACTGTGTCCACATTGCGCATAGTGAATGCATGTCCGTATGCGCGTTTATATGTGTGATACGTTCGCTTGTATGTGCTCGTGTCCCTACTGGTTGTCTTTTCTCATCACCGTTGCAATAACGTACGCGAAGCTTTCGTTGCACACTCCTCTCCCTGTCTCCGTTCCATTTACACCACGCGCTGATCTCGCCGTCCATTCGTGTTTAATACGCCACATCGACGGGCTAGACACCATAAGGGGCGCGAGAGGCTATGAAATAAAATAACACGTAGCACGTGAATACGTCGATGCATCTGCGTCATTGAACATCGCGGATGATAGATTTAAGTAGCTCGTGTCGAGTAACGTTATTCGTAGTTTGACTTCGCGGATGATGAATTTAAATACCTTCGCTCCGGGTCGTTTAGAATTGGTACTAATTTAACCAATTTGCGGCTAACAGATACAAGAATGCCGTTGCATCGACCACTAATGCATTAAATTAATTGCAACTCTAAGGGCAGAAGCACAAATTCTTAGATAACGCATAACGCACAAGGCATAAGAAAATCAACCAATCATCAGTCTTTTATTTGTATGAAAAGAAAGGAAATGAAGGATTTTGATTGGTTTATTTTCTTATGCATTATGCAAGACTCCCGCCCTAAAAGCTATATGGCATAAAAAGAACTTAAGTAAGATGTAAACAGAAATCATACTATTTAGAAATCGCACTGCGTAGAATCAAATCGTTGCCAAAGTATACGTACTACGTAAACAACAAAACATTGGTAACAATGAGAATAATAGCACGCTCGTTTGAACATACGAAATGCAAAATATATACGATATCACTTTGTCTCATTTCAATACGTCGCATAAAAGTAGTGTTTTCTCTATAAAAAAAGAACAGCAAATAAAATGTGTTCACATACAGACACAAATTGTTATTTGAGCTTTTTTAGATTTGAGCTTTTATTATTTGCTTTCATATTCTTCGGCTCTCTCTCTCTCTTTCTCTCTCTCTCTCTCACCGTCTCCAAAACGAGAACGCAATATCGATATTAAACGTCATCGTACACGCAAGCGACAATGTCGACCCACTCATGTCATTCCGTTCACCTCCACTTAATCGGGACAGCGAGACGATGAGGGGGCTGAGAGAAAAAAAAAAAGAGAGAGGACAGAAGGGCAAGGGCGTGTTTGGTGTTTCCGATTCTATGGACGCTTGACCCATTGTCTCCGGGGTTTAATTTTTACCCCCTCCCCCTCACCATCATCCTACGCCCCGTAGCCAGAGCACTCTCCCGTGCCTCCTCGTGCGTCTTTCTCCTCGCGGTTCCTCCCACGTCATTCGTAGCCGACCTGTCGACGTATTCAGACACGGTACACGCGACAATACTGCCGAGTTCTCGTTGTGGGACAAGGCGATGCACAATGCGACAGCAATCAGGAGCCGCACCCCTACCAGCGGGATCTCCGCGCAATTATTTCCTTTCTTTTCCCTTTTCCTCTCGTCTTCCTTTCTCTTTATTTTCTTCTTTCTCTCTTTTTATTCAGTACCCGTGGAAAGATGCGTTCCTCGAGGGTGCAGGGGAATAAGAACTGACTTTACCCGACTCCTTCGGACCACCTCTGAATTGTTCAGCCGTAAAGAACAATGATTACGTGATAACTTGCGCGAAATACTTGATGAGTACCATCGTCATTTGTGCGAGGCTCATTATTGTATGTAATAGCATTCAAGTAGCACACAGCACCTATAAAATATTTAATAAAGCGCTAAATGTATATAAGCTTTTTTTTAGCGCTTTGCTATATTATTGCTGTATTGCTTGAGCATAATACGGTTATATTATGTTCTGTATGGAATTGTGTCTTCTCGAATGACTTCACGTCGAATCTTTGCTCGAGAAAACGGGAGAAAGTACGTCTTCTACGTATGCTCGTTCGGTTCTATATCCACGAACGTAACTCCGGAAAGATACTGCTTACGGGAACCAAATATCGCTTTTAGGATACCGACAGCAGCGGGGTGTGTTTGCTCGAAACGGATGGATGGATGGGTGGCTGGATGGATGGATGGATGGGTGCTTTGCTTACGCGGGGGGTTCCGAACGCACTGCGTAAACAACGATCGGGTTTCGTGCCCGCTTTCTTCTTCCTGGTTCTCCCGCTTGTCTCCGACTCGCGTCGATCTTGGGAGTCGAAAGGGTGCTCTTTGCAGTTGGGAAAACCGATCCGATTTTAGGGAGAGACAAAAGGCTGGGAACGATGGCAGTGGTATAAAGCAAATTGAGATATTGTTACGATAAGATTATTTTTTAATCAATTATAATTCATAAACCAACAAGAATAAATGATGAGAAATAATTAGAATTTATAAGAAGACGCCCGCAGGACTGGAGATTCGGATTAGAATCTCAACTGAGGTAATATTTTTCGCAATAAATTATTTGCAGTTTTTAATATACTTATAATAACATAAAATTGTATTCTAAGATTTCTATAAATATCAAAAATTATTAAATTGTTTGTCATTTTAATATGTGATATCACTAATTCTGTTCATGCTTACGTTTCAAGACTGAAAAAGATTTAGACGCGTGGTTTGGTTTGCAAAACTGGCTATTTATATAAATTCATTGAAATACTTAATCACTAAGATCCGGTTTGACTGAAAACAGGATTATTTCTCTTAATGGATTTATTTATCTTAATGGATGATAAATATTGCTCATAATGTTCCATTAATCATCAGTTAGTAAATTAGTGCCTAGTCGTTAAAAATGATCAAAAGATTCGATTCAAAATTATTTCGTTTCTAATCGAACGCGCGTGACCTTTTATACATACGTTATCTTACATAGGAAATTTATTCGAAAGGTCAATAAACCTTATGGAAGGAATACAGATCTAAAAATAATATTGTTGAATCATCAAAGTAATTATGTGAAACACTCAAACTGGTTACTAGAATATCTCAAAACTTTCTACAATATTGCTCATCGTGCTTGAAATTTCTATTCCATAACTATTCCATAATTATTTTAATGGTCCAACATAATTATTTTCAGATCTGGTTAAATTTTTAAATTCTTCAACAAAATTGTCTTTTCCAAATTTTAGAATCACGTTTGCACTTTATGTTTAATTTAATTTATTGCAAAGCAAAAAGGTGAAACGCCAGCAAGACTATGAGCCTGCCTGTTTACACAATGTATACAATATATTATGATATAATAATAATAATAAGAAGAAGAAGAAGAAGCAAGTGAAAATAAACGCAGATAAAAACATTGTTACGTGCAATAATCAAGCACATTATTGTCTTTAAAATGATCATACATGAGTAAAAATTTCAGGAAGCAGGATCTCCACATGAATTTTTTCACGTAGGAATAATATGTGATCACTACAGCAATACTAATTTATCCAGAATATATCATTTCTATTAACTTCGTGACGCTTGTACAGAGTAGACGCGAAGCAACTCCAAGGTTAAAAGTAAAAAGTGTTGTCGTTACGTTAACTAAAGAGAGAGAGCTAGGCTTCTAACCGCCGGAACGTGATCGACGAACTGGCGGTTCCCGCCAGGAAGTGCCCGGACATTATCGAAGTTTCGACGTTCGGTCTAACCAAATTCGGGACGACGAGAACGAGGGCAATTTAGTTACCTGGCGCGTTGACTGGCGCAGCCGACTATTCCAGGTCGTGTGTCGATCGATGTTCATCCACGTAAAAGGGTGGGTGGCGGCGAGTCGAGGGAGCGGATGGTTAAAGGATGGCGGTGGCGGGCGGGCGGTCGGAGGTTGTAATAAGCGTAATGGACATAGCACCCCCGCCACACACGCATGCCCTCGGTCCTCGCGGCGCGTTCGCGCGGCAAAGGGTTGCTTCCTGTAATCGTGAGAACGCTCTTCCACACTAGTCTCCCAATCCAACCCTTTCCCCCGACGTTATTCTCGCCGAAATCACGATGATTTTCACAGTGGTGTTTTAAGAAGAAGAGTTTAAACTTATAGCAAACGTGAGATTTTAATGTAGGATGTGTTATTGCCAACAAAAAATTCAAAATGGTATTTTTTTTTTATCCTATCGATTTTTCGTGATGATTTTTTATTTCTCGTAATTTCGTTAATATCACTTTATTTTTGATATTCGTTGAGTGATCTATTAATTTTTATTAATCCTGAAGAAATTATCTCGGAATTAGAACGATATTCAACTGACAATGAGTTATATCAGCGTCCAAAAGGCGTGGTACGATTATAAAAAGAGCAATTTGTAGACGGCAGTAGTGAAGTTAATATAAACGGGTAATATAAACGAAGTTAATATAAATATTTTCTGTGAATAATTCAGTTTTACGTATATATAGATATATTGTAGCAATAATATATAGATAATATAATATAATATAAATTCTAATTATTTCTGTGCGAAATGTGTTACGTGAGAATATTACTGAGAGAATTATTTAGAAAAATTAATCAAACGTTGTTTTTAAATTTAACAAAAGATTTATTTAAGTGCGAAATAAAATAAAAAATCGTTCGAAAATGAGATGACGAAGGAATTTCAAAATTTACTAATTATCTTAAAAAGTTCTATATTTAAATCGAGTAAAAAATCGATTTTTAAGAATCGATTTTTATTCGAAAATATAATTATTCTAAACATACTTATTTGAAAATCTCATCTAAAAAAATTTTTTTAATGACAAATGTTTAATACGACGAATTGTTACAATTAATTTATTATTACATAGTCGGTATTATGCATAAAAATAAAAAATTGAAATACTAATTTTGTAAAAGAGCATTCAGTTATTTATTTTTCAATTTTCACGTTTGCGATAAATCAAGAGAGTTCGAGAGAAGAGTATACAAAGAAAGAATAAATGAATACTTCAGTCAAAAAATTAAAAATGATGAAGGATGTACCGATGCCAAGTGCACGGCGCTAAAACCACTCAAGGGGCAAGAATTCACCGCAGACAAAAAAAATGAACATTTTTGAAGCCATACCGTCTATTGAAGACATTCCAGACACATGCATATTTAAAAGATCTCATAAAAATGTCTTTTAAACAACATGCATGCTATTTGAGATGTCATATAGGCCTGACATTAATAATTCTACGCAAGTTGAAAAAATTTAATTTTTTATGTATATAAATTATATTTCAAATTTTATATAAATATATTTTTTAAATCTCAATATTTAAAAAATTGAAACTATCTCGAAAAGTTACATATTTGATCGAAATATTTGATTGAAATTTTTTATTGGTCCCTTGGAATAATATTAGCTCGCCTTGGCCATAGAATTTTTTTTGTATTTGTGTCTGAGAGAGAGAGAGAGAGAGAGAGAGAGAGAGAGAGAGAGAGAGAGAGAGAGAGAGAGAGAGAGAGAGAGTTTCTTTTATATTATTTATACAAATAAAGAAGCATAGTTTTTTAAATTGAAACCTCAATTTTTAGTTATTGTTATTTTGCGAAAAATCAATCTTTTTAATCGGCTACGATAAAGACTGGATTTTTTTTATTTATTCGATTTTATTTTTTTATTTCATATAAATAGTAAAAGAAATATAGTTGATACTACATAAACCCACCTTGTGGTAGCATGTCCTTTGAAGATCGCTGTTACTTTTTTATTTTTTTAAATAAATTTTACATTATTGTCCATTTGAATTATATTCCATTTATTAAAAAATTTATTTGAGTAAAATTTTAATGTTTGCTATAAAAAGTATATTTTTATAGCATATATTTTCGAGCCTCTTAGTAGATCCATATGACCTAAATGTTACTTTTTTTAAATCTTCATCTATATAAATATTTTAAAATATCTCATATTTTTTTTAATATTCAAAAAAAATATATATATCTTTTTCTAATCAAGTCATCAACTAATTTTTAAGCAAAAAATTAGAGAAAATCGCAAAACGATCTTAGGTCCATATAAGTGTCCATATAATCATCTAGAGTTATCACTTTATAGTATATTTATAGTATTTATACATTTATATGTGAACCGACTTTTTGTTTATCCAATAGAACACGGTTAAGAATGATCTAGCCACAGTCCTCTAAAAGGTATGTCTTGGAAGAGTTGATAAGATACAAGTCTTTCCTTTAACCGATCGCACATGGCATTCGCGAGCGTGGAGAAGATTTACGCTCAGAACGAAAAACGCGGTGCATTCTCGTGCACGTGGCCGTAGCGGCACGCACGTAAGCGTTTGCATCGTACCGCTCGCTGCACACCGTTCGTAGTTCTGTATGCGGTGTAAAAGCAATCCACACGCGTGATATATTATGCAGTCTCGCTAAGTGGAGCCCGGAGATGCCAAGCGGAAGAGGAGCGAGGGTGAGAGGAAGAGAGAACGAGCGTGAAGAACGAGCGGGACGACGTCGCACGTTGAGCGAGTGCATGCCTTGGTAAGAGAAAGAAAAAGAGGAAGAAACACATGGGGAAGGGCAGAGAGGAGAGCGAAGCGCGAAAGCGCAGAAAGAAGAGGGCGAGGTTACTCAAAACGAGCGGCTGTATTAAGTGCGCCTATAGATTACGGCGCCGGGAAAAGTAGAGGCACATCGCGCTAAAACGCCTCGGGGAAAAAAATTACCGTACGGGCCCCCGTACGTCATCCTCGCGGCCTCGCCTGTTTCTCTCTCTCTCTCTCTCTCTCTCTCTCTCTCTTTCTCTCTCTCTCTCTCTCTCTCTCTCTCTTTCTCTCCTCTCGCATACATGCGAGAGCGTGGATCATTTCTAGCCAAGAGTGCGGGATGCGCGTTTTTCATGATGAAGAACACTTCGTCGGCGCCTTTTTCTTCGATCTGATGACAGGCACCGTCTCTCTTTCTCTCTTCCGCCTCGATCTGTCCTCGATCACCACAGAGAATGCGTCGGGAGATGGAAGTACAATTCACGATTTATATACATCATACACTATCACGCTTACCGCAACATTTTCTTTTTCTTTTTTTCTCTGAGTACGATACCACTCTAACGATTTTAAAATTAATTCTTTCCGGGGAAGAAAATGGAGAAAATTCTAATAATTTCGAATAAGTTTCATTATAGAAACATTATACATATATATATATAGAAAAACTTCCTTAGATTTGTGAGTTTTTATTTCACATAAAAATATTTTGCAAAGTTGAAATTAATCACTTTATACTTACATAAAAATTAAGCCAAATAGCAGACTACAAAATAACTATGGGATTGTACAGTTGGATTATACATATATAAGATCACTCGCAGGCATTAATAATAATACTGCAAAAAGTTTGACAATTTAGCAATCAATTTGAACATTTATATCATTATTCAGACAGATATTTATTTATCCAACGTAATTCTTCAGATTCCTATTTAACTAAATTTTTAGATATACTTCAGCAAAAAGCGTTCTTATCGGTGGTGGATTATTCTAGTGGATAAGAGAGTCTAATGAATTCCACATCGCAATATAGTAAGTATATATGTCACAAAAAAATGTTATCTTTATTAATACGAGCGATATATTACACATGTAATATATTAGCTTACACTCATTTGTTTATGTGTTTTGTATATATATATATATATATATATATGTATACGCCAAATATATGCGCATGAAGATACACGCGCATGGCACTCGTAACATGTTCGTTAATATCTGAACTCTGCTTTCTTCTCGCGATAAAATAGTTGTGTGCTCTACGTACAATTTCTACGAGCGCTTTAATTAACGCAATTAATATTCTCCTAATATTCACGCAAGACGACCAAGATCAATTAGGGATGTGACAATAACAAATAGAAGCGCAATAATTTCGTAGCAATAAGAATAAAATTAATAGCTTCGCCATTTGTGTCGATCATCTTCTGGCGATTGAAAATGTGTTAAATTTTTCTCCAGCAAGAAATTCATCGAGATTGTCAGATTATCGATTATATCCCCATTTGAACCCTAGTCGAGTTCGTGAACGAAATTGCACGAATCTATGTACATGACTGCCTTTTTGGAACGCCATTCTATCGTTCGATGATGAATCCTCCAATACGCATGAGAAGTTGTCGTGAAACGCGAGAAGGTACATAAGTACGGTATAAGATCGTATTTGAGTTAACAGGACTATCTCGCAGAGACGTATTTCCCGCGGGAGCGTACATTTATTGTAAAGGATCGTTTTTAAATCTACAATCGCGTATGCGCATTTATATGTAAGAGCTACCGTAGAAAAATACTGCTTCTCTTTCGTTTCTAGAACACGAGCTGCGCTCGCGAGAACAGCACCCGGCAAAAGCGACGCTAAAATACTAGCTTACTAAACATCGTGATTTAATTTTTAGCTACTAGTTGTCGGTATCTATATTATGTGCCCGATGAATATACTCCCAATATTCGAATAAATCGAACTCTCTAAAATTTTTAGAATGAATTGTTTCACTCTAAAAAGTGAAATTTCACTCTCAAAAATTAAAAATTGAACTACTCTTTTTTTTAAGATTGACTCAACTTTCGTAAAGGAATTTAGAGAGAATGAATAATGAATATGAATAGAGTATGAAGATATTCTTTTTTAGTATTCATCGAGAAATAAACAATATTCACTCGATTCAAATAAATATTTTTGCGAATGTGATTACAAATATTTTTTATTTCGTATTTATTCTTACTCTGCATTATTTGCACATAGCTTGCAAGCATAGAGTAAAAAGAAATCAATAAAAATAATGAAACCGGCAGAGAGAAATAATATATTTAAACTTATATAAGTCTTTTTTTAAATTATATAAAATTATTCACACATTCCTGCATAATAATCTAATTCCTCAATTAATATTATATTCAAGAAAATCACATTCGCGTAAAGGAATATAAAAAGAATAATGTACGCATAACGGAACCATTATAATAATTGTTTCTTTTTCTACATTCATAATTAAAGATTATAGATTTTATAAAAACAAGATTTAACAATATTATTTAATCGCTTAGAATCATTGAAATGTTGATTATAATTAAAGAATAAAGATTGCTTATAGAGGCTTCATTTTTTTTAGTTTACATTTTGTTTGAATACTTTGATTATTTTATATGCGAATAGTTATAAAATAATCATAATATTTTCATGAATAAATATAGGAATACATATTTTTATAACGTGAAAATTTTAAATAAATATAATTTGTAGCTCAATTTTATACAAATTTTGTATATTCATTTTCGTATTCATTAGGCACACTAATAGATGTTACATCGATCTTGTGCGAAAGTTTCACCAATATTGTTTATAGTAAAAATCTAAGTTCATCCGGACGGCGAAAGTTCCGCAGAAAACTAATAAATATATTATAATCACATATTTCTATCATCATTATCGTTATATATTTTATTTAAGGTCGAACGCGTGAGATACTTATGATTCTCGTTTTCATTCGACGCTACATATTATTAATAGTAAATATTTGAATATTATGTTATATATACGTGTGTATGTATACCCAAAAAATTAATGTAATAAAAGCAAGGCAATATTTTCTATCAAATCATAAATATGAAAACACTTCTTTTAATTTTAAAAATTTATTTGGACTCAACATCTTATTACATATTTATTAATATCCAGAAATTTCATGGACGACTAGAGTTAAGTCATATAAAGAAGAAAGAAAGAGACTGGATAAGGCATTTAAAAGTCGAAGATTACAAAGACGACGAATCATATTCACAATTAAAGCTTTTTCAAAAAAAAAAAAGAACGGTAAGCAATAAAATTCAAATTAAAGTTTGATGGAAAATACTGCCAAACTTGCGTTTTTCGGGAGATACTCCATACATTAGTATAATACTTAAATATAAATTGCATTGGCAGGACATTGCACGAATGCATCTGTTGCAGCCACGAAAACTCGTACCACCTACTCTCTAAATAAATAATATAATCAACTATTCTTTACCTGTCGTTCGAACGATAAATATTTCCTAAATTCGATTCTTTTATCAGGAAACCTTTGAAAATGTTATTCGCATAATGAACGTGTGCGCATAAATTCAAGTTCAATAAAAACTTTATACCGATTAATATCCGAGTAGAGTTTACGTGGCTAACATACGCACAAATATTTTCCTACTTCTATCGAGCCGTGCCACGCGACGATTATTATATCAAAGGCCCATTTGAAGACACATCTTTGCACGACAGATTGGCACGCGTGGAAACGGACGGTAAAAAATACAGTACGAGATACACAGATTGCAAATATAAAGATCTGCTATATTATAATATTAAAAGGACTAGATTCACGGATAATCCGTGCGTTTCGTTCGATTCGCAACTCCTCGTCGTTGCGTTCCTCTATTATATATCTCTAATGCTCTTATTACATTGACGGAAGCCAAATTTGTGTATGAAATAATCCTAGAATTTAAAACGATAGAATACTCACGCGCATCGTTTTTCCTCATATCGGAAAAAAAATAAAGAAAATTTATTAAGTTCCGTATTTTTTTAATTTATCGACACATTTTTTACATAAAAATATATTATTCAAGATGATAACTCACGAATGCGATAAGTTCAATCGAGAACCTACTTAAGTCTAGCCTAAAGAATTAAGATCATCGTGATATTTCCTGTCGTCGTTCATTCAGCGAGGCGACAGGTAATTTCGACCGTAAGTCTCTAATGCACGGGAATAAATTATCCTGCGTTACGTATAGCAAAACAACAATCCTCAACTAAGCGATTATTCGGAAATGTAAATCATAACTTTGTTCCTCCTTCAAGTTTGGCAAACGCGCGCTTCCATATATTCTCTTTTTTCTTCTGACATTTCTACAAGTATCGCTACAGTTGAATCAGTATTTCCCGAAACATATCTCAAACAATTTTGTAATACGTGTACTTTGTAGAGCATTGTACGATAGAAGATTAAAGCAATCCGATATTGATAAAAAAACAATATTTTAGTCGAAAAATCCAGAATGATGATACTAGTTTTGTAGGAGCGAAACGATGCCGCAAGTTTGTAAAGCAGAATATGCATGCGTGTTCCATCAGTATGTCGCAGACGTAAATAGGCGACCGAAATGGTTCGGGAAGCACTAGTCTAAATTAAAATGTACTTTCGTCTTGTTCGCGTTACTTCTGAGTAAATTTAACTCTCAAATTGACTTTCATTCCCGAGGAAGAGACGTGCACGTATATATATTCACTTAGAAAGAAATTACTGTTATCGAGATTCAATCTCTAATCGTGCGATAATCGGGTATAACAAGCAGCTATGAATTGCATCCGATGCAATCTCTCAATCTTTACTTTTCTGTTTATTTCGTCGAAGAAGCGATTATTCGGTATAACGATCCTATCAATAATTCCGTTAATGATACGCGCAAACTATAATGTCTAATGATGCTTAATAAACTCTAAGAAACAAAATTAAATTAATCAAACCTTTAGTGGAACCTACTGAACGTAGTCAACGACTAGGCGGTATCCTTCAGCAAACGCACTAAAGGATTTAATTTACCTTCATCTGAATTTCTGTACTGCTCCAGCAACTGTAAAACAAATCAGCAAATTTATTCATTAAGCATTATTATACATAGTGTAATATATTAATTAATAATACTGTTCAACAAAAAAAAATACATAAGAACAAAAATAATCGCTTCTCATAGTTTTAGGCGTTTAATATAAAAGTGCTCTATTATATCACAATTTTGAGAAACTTAAAGTAGCAAGAAAGGTTCATTTTAATACTTTTAAATTATAATTACATGTGATTGGAAAAGTTTTATTGTAATTAAAATGAAGTTGTTAGAACTTTCAACTCTTAAGGAATTTGTTCTCTTGGTTATAGATAAACAAATATTTATGATTGATATATAAGGTTTACTGTGTGTTGCGACTTACTATATAAGTTATTAAAATTCTTTATCAAAAATCTGGACAATATTGTTCTCGTTTTTCAAATTAAAAAAATTTTTTTTGTTAAATAGATTAGAAGAAAAACATTTATATGTTAGAGAGAAAATATTAAGTGTATAATTATGAATAAAATGATGAAAAATAATTATAAATTAAAGCAGACTGGGAGTGAATATTAAAATACATAAAATATATAAATTATTAATTAATATAGCCAATTTAAGATAATGTAACAATCGAATAAAGAAAATTCTTAAAACGTCTAAAAGTTTATGCTTTGCAGAGTAAGTATATGTAAAAGGTTGATTAAACACGCGATACAAAACCAACTTAGTTATTACACGTTAAAATTATGAATATTTATGCATGCATATTAACATTTATATTAACACGTTAAATATGGTTGACGATAATTGACGCTATAACGCTGATACGTCTCACCGATTCACGTACAAAATGCAATCGACTGCAGAGATTGGCGAATACCATCAATAGAAAAAAGTTTTTTCCCAACAGAACTCGTATCGTTGCGGATTTTTGTATTAACAGGGTTGTTTACTGAAATCTTGCAAAAATATCTCTGAGAATTTCCGGATTTCCAGGTATTTGTATTCAAAATTCCAAGTAAGATTTAAAAAAATGTTAATGCAACTTTAAAATAAATTGGAATATGAACAATATAAGCAACTCTTGAAAAGTAATAGAAGATAGATTCCATAAGATTATATCTATCATTTTTTACAATCGGAATAATCGAACTTATAGGATAATACAAGAAAGACAAACTACAATATAGTATCAGTACTATCATTAAACTCTCTTCTGCTAAGTCTTTTTGTCACTCTGATTTTTTTTTAAAACTCGCGAGAATGGATGTACGTGAATATACATTGCAAGCTATATTTATTGCTAACATTTTGCATTATCAAGAAAAAAATGATCAAAAAACAATGTTTCCAGGAAGAAACAGAATTAAAAGTAAAATTTCCAAAATTTTCCTGAGTACCTCCCGATAAAATTCCATAAAAGTTATTTTCAAAAGGAAATTTTCTGAAAATTTCAGATTTTTCCAGACAGTAAACAACCCTGATTAATGATAATGATGCGTTCAATGTTCATGAGATTTACATCAATACGAAAATTGAGTGTGCGTGACAGCGAGTTTTTTTCATAATCACCTACCTCGTACGACATTTCGCAAGACAATATCGCCATTGCTTCCGAATTGTGATGGGTAGCAGCGAGAAGTGCCGGTAACGTGTACGGTATCAATCTGGGATCTCCGTAAAACGGGAACGGCAGAGTACACAGTTGCTGAAGGACGCTGGGACCCGCGCCAGCCGACTGAAGAATCAGCTGGAACAGATTTCCCAATGGCAGACGTTATTCTTCGGCATAATTTTATTTTCTCTAGCTTTTCCAGCGATTCCGCGATGTCCGTAAAGAAAGAGAGAAGTCAGCGCGGACAACGGCTGGGAGTTATTGAAAAGAAAATTGCCTTCACGCAACCGAGAGCTATTGTTTCCGTATCATGATCTTTTTCTCATCCGTTCGTAGACATTGTCTCGAATTTTCGCTATTTTGTTATAATTGTAAACTGTATCGATATAAATTCTTAATGCTTCGCTGACAGGGATATGTCGATACTTTGATCAATAGTGGATAAAGTCCAGTCACGCGCACAAATAAAAACGCTTTTAAAAACTATTGTAATTTTAAAGCATGTATTCATGCTTTGCATGTTTCAAACTTTTGAAAAAGGTATCATAAAGGGAGATTTTGCGTAACAGATATAAATAATAATTAACCTACACTGTACGACCATATGAAATGTCAAAAATTACTTTTCACAGGAATATTTTTCTCTTTATAAGAAATCAGTCTTCGCAGGCGGAATCTCTCAGTCAAGTAGACGGAGATCGATATACCGGACGAAGATTCCCTTCTTGCAATTGTAAATTACCCGCATGGCACGTTCGACCGGAGTTGTTTAATTGTGAACGGTTAATTAAAGCAACAGAGTAATTTTCTTAAAGAGCGTGAGAACTTGAATGACCCAGGTGTCACGGAAGCGACTCTTTGGCGCAAGAAGATCGAACCGGACATCTGCGTCTCGTGACAAGTGCCTCTACGAACAGGACGTCGTATTCCTGTGCACCTGCATAAAACTCTTACAGGAAATGCCCACATTTTACGCATCCTTGTCTCCTTCAAGGTAGCCCGTATCGCGCTCGTATGGGTTAAATATCGGTCCGTTACGGTTGCCATAACTTCATGCCTAACTTAACGTAACTCGGTAATGATTGATTCGCGATAAAATCAGTCATTTCGAGAGAAATATGAATTCTTATCATAAGAATAGATTTCATCCTGTGTGAATTGCCTCTATAAAAGTAGCCTCATCAATCCTGAAGATTATTTTTAACTTTTTTCTAATTATGGCTAAAGCAAGTCTTCTTACAGAGGGTTTCTAAGTTCCTTATATAATGAGACAACGTATCGCGATTAACAATGTGTAGCGGCACGCGCGTGATCCCGAGATGACTAGTTAACGCCAGGTCCGGGTTTAAAATAAATAAACGGAAAGCGGTAACGTGCCCACCATGGCGCCACCGCAAAAAAAAAAATCCATTTCTCGAATTCGGTTACGACCGTCGACAAAAAACGGAGTCGGATGTATTTATGATCGCGAACGGAGAAGGTGATACCGTCGTACCGGGTAGGCGATAACCCTGGCTGCTGCAGATGCTCGTAGAAACTTAAAAGCGTCTCGTCTCTCCCTTTCTCTCCCTTCCTCTCTTTCTGTTTTATACACGACGCAGACACTTTCTCTCTCTCTCTCTCTCTCTTTCTCTCTCTCGCTTTTTTTCTTTCTTCCTCTCATCTTGCGGAAAACGATTTTTCCAAGGCAGCTACTCTTGGAGAGTCGACTCTCACTCTTGAGAGCGGCGACCTTAAAAAAGCGCTGAAAGACGAATGCGCGACATCGGCGGTGCACTCAGCGTTTACATTCCGATTCACATGTCCACGAGATCAACGCGGACGCGTAGTCTCAGACAACGTGCAAACGATGATGTTAAACTGTAGTTACTTCGCGAGAAGTATCCTTAAATTAGGAAATCTCGTTGATTAAGCACTAAACTCGTTCGCAAAAGATGCTCACGAGTGCTCTGAACAATTTTCGTATTAATAATACTCTGGAAATTAATATTTCAGCATTGTAATTAAATCTTGATAGTTAATAATAGTCTATATCTAATGTTTTCTTATTCTGGAATATATAACCACACATGATATTACAGTTCTATTCGAGAACTGTAATATCATGTGTGGTATTTGATTGAGATATATTAATTATTTCGTTATAAATAATCATTTTATATATAATAAACTCTAATAAAGGGAAAAGAGAGAGTTATAGTAGAGATATGTATATAGATAGACGAACACATTTAAACAGATGTTTAAAAGTACACACAGAAAAATATCATTCCATTGCTAAGAAAAGTGACTCAATTTATTTTCTTTCTTCCATTGCTAAGAAAAGTACTCAATTTATTTTCTTCTTTTTAAGTAACAGTTTATCTTTAACAAAGAATATTTTGATAATAATCTTAAAATATGCTTGTTATAAAATTTGGAAAAACTCATTATTATTTATTCAAAACAAGAATTGATTTTCTTTTAAAAGAATATTCTAAAATTCATCGAAGAAATAACTTCATATAATAAGCAAATCTTATTTTAAAATATATTTTTAATAAATTTGATGCTTGTGATGGACTTATAATAGATTTGCGGATAGATGAACTACTTGAAATACTTGAAACAAGTATTGATTACTTACGTATAGTATGTTTTTTTTTCTCTAGATATTTTATCACATAGATAATAAAAATCTATTAATTTATTAATAAATATTTACAGAGAGAGGCTCTAAAACATATTGTGTAAATATTTAAAAGTATTTAGTATAAATATATTTTTAAGTTATTTTTATTATTCGATACTAGCCATACTACTTTTAAATATATGCTTTATTTATTATTTCTTAAATTATTTTAAGAAAAATTTCCTGCATTTCGCAACGTTTACATTTCACTGATTTCAATGTTCGTATTTTATCCCTTTAATTAATTTCACGCTCGGACTTCTTTCGTTTTCCGCGTCGCAATTATAAATGCTATGAATTTTCGTCGTTTTGCGAGCTGATGGACCAGTATTGTGCGTGTACACACGCCCTGGAGCGCACAGAATGGTACGCCGTAAATATATCTTAACGGCGTTCGGCCGTATATTGATGGGAGGTCTGCTGAGTGTGTTGTGTCTAACAGCCTCTTCCTTCTTCTCGCCAGTAACGCACTGTGCACGCCATCCAGCGCGTACGTTTCTCATAGTAAAGTAACGGGTGACTCGAAACATTGTAGTTGACAGTCTTAACGCCGATTCGAGGAATTTAAAGCTGTGCTATACTATACATGCACTATATGTATACAGTAAAATACCAAAATCAAACGAATATGCTCAACAAAAGTATACTCTCGTTTAATAACATCCGTGGATAAAATCTTGAAACACAGCTAATATTTTCAAAGTAAATAAAAGTATTAATGCGTCATAGCTTTGTCATGTAAGAAAGAATAATAAAGATTAATAATGTCAGAATTAATCTTTTACTCTATTTTTATTTTTTGGGAGAAAAAAGAGAAAGAAAGAGAGAAATGAAGAGCTCAAAAAGACGATTTTTAAAACGGACTTATTAAGAAAAAAAAGGATTTGACAGCAAATTCAGATTCTACGCAAATGAACGTACGGCTACACTTAACTTGTTTCGCTAGAAAGGCCCGTTCGAACTCTGAGGTATTCGATCGCATAAACTACCATATGGGAACAGGACGTACCTGATTGTCCGGATTGTTAAGGGAGAAGTACCCAAGCACTGCAAACAATTCCGAGAGGATGTGAATACCGCTCGTATTCGGCATAGAGCCCACCTCCGACTTGTCCGACAAAGAGTCGCGGGACAGTCGAGTTATTAGATGACTCGCTATCAGCCGCCATTGCAGGCTCGTACCCTCGGCGCCCAAGAAGCTCTGTAACAGAACATTTTCCGTTTGTAACAAGAAGTTATGTACATCAATTAATATTTTTATAAACTCCTTTCGATCGGACAAAACTCTTGTAAGCTCAAAGCTTGAAATTAGAAACTCTATATCAGAATCTAACCACGAGCGATTTTGTCAAAATCCTACGAGAAAGAAATGTATGTACACACACTGTTAGATATAAAAGAGAAAGAGAAGCAATGGGAACCTAATCCCTTAAGTTAAATAGTATTTTATTTTCGACTTCCATGTGTGTCAAAATGTAAATTAATCCATTTCTGTGGTTATAGTTTCAAAATACACATCGTCCATATTAATGTATACACTTAGTAGATAATAAACTAAATTCGAGTCAAATTTAATACATTTTCTTGAGTTAAATTGTTTCAATCAAATTAACGACATAGTGGGTAGGAGCAGTGGTGAAATAGAAATGATTAAAAATATCTTCAAATATAATTTGACATTGTGAACTTTAACAGTGTATATTTTCTCCCTGTGTCTACTACGTCACTCTAACTTACTGTTGTCTCATTCTATAATCTTAATTAAAATTATAAATTAAACAGTATAAGTTAAAGTGAGATAGTATATATAATATATATATATATATATATAGAGAAATTACACATATATATTTTCTCTATGGTAGGATTTTGACATAATCGCTCGTGGCCAGACTCCGTAATAAGGTCTCTAGTTAAAATCTAAGATAAACATTATCGGACTGGCGACCAGAACATCGGCTTAACTTGTCGTGAAAAAACTGAGTGCAAAGAGAATAGATAATAACCGTCGGTTTTTCGGCAAATGCACGCGGGGCTCATCTGGTAATCGACGGGCGATCCCGCGGGACAGGGCACAGCCCTCCCGCGGGGCACACGATAGCCCTTATGGTTTTTGCGGGGCGAAGGGCGCGAGGTATGGCTGCTTCAATTCAATTCGCGGTTGGCTCGCTGCGAGAGAACTTCACGGGAGGCCTTTACGTCTTGACAGGCCGAACCCCCGCGATACATGATATCTCCATCACGCCCGGCGCCCTATGACGATAAGCTGCATTGTTGGCGGCAACAAGCGGCATCGTTGTCATTTGGAGAGGCGACGCCGGGGGTGGGTTGCGGTAATGCCGAATTGCGAAACTGTCGTGAATTAAAAAGTAATGGAGCTTATGGCGATTTAATGAGCGACAGCGTCCCAGCTATTACTTAGACTGAAATCAAGTATCAATGATCGAGATTCAAAAGATAGTGAAATAGAATAAACTAACACTGTGCGTATCTATCTAATAATTTTTATCGTATGTAATTAATATCAGAATGTAATTATCCGACGTCAACTATATATTTGATGAATATGATTACACTGGATATGACGAGTAAACTTAAATAGCCGTATTTGGCGTGAATTGTCTAGCACGAATCCTAAAATTGGAAAGGAATAAATACTATGCACGAGCCGAGCAACGTCATGTTCGATGATGATGAAACTCGGAGGAATGATAATTCAAGAGAGTTGAATACAATAATAGCGTACACAGTTCAAAAATGTAACAGTCTATTTAAGAACACTAAATCCCGCATCCAGCCGTTTATAACTTAATTAACTTTGCTTGCAATGTACGCTTTTATCTTCGAATTTACATTCAGATATATTTTCTCCAAAACAACATTCCTTTTATACTGAAAAAAAATTAATAATATTTCTTTGAATAGTACTAAGTAAATATTTACTTAGAATTATTCAAACAAATATTTATTAAAATTTAGTATTTTTTCAAGTGTACTTGCGTTTTTACTGATTCAATAATTATTTAAAGTCTCGTTTCAAGATTACAATAACACAGATTTACATGGAAATATATAAATGCATTGAGACAAAAAGTAATGAATTAATACGTTCAGATCGAAGAATAATTAATAAATGTATAAATGTGCGTTAATAACAAAAAAATAGAAGAATAAAGGATCATTTATTACAAATTTTGTCGAGGACTAAAGTCGCAAAAAGGAATTATATATACCTGCAGCGTCCGAAGATCGAGTTCTGCGATCGATTTAAGGAGCTTGAGGCCGTGGCTAGCCAGGGTTCGCACGGCGGTCGTGAATGTTTGGCTAGGGGTGGGCGAAGCACCTTTCTGATTCTGCGACGTGTACGCGACCGCAGCATAAAGAGCGCCGATCGCACTCGATGCCTCAGTCGTCGACAAAGTCGACAACAAGTGCGACTCGTTACTCGTTTGCTCGACACCGCTGCTGCTCTCGCCGTGCACGCTGACAGAATCTTGATCGACGGACCTCCTCAGATGACTGCAGATACGTGCGAGGAGATCGTAAGATGATACCAGCAACGGCGATTCATGCTCCTGATCCAGAAAAAAATCCGTCTCGATCAGGGCCCGACTGTGGCGTGACACGCGATCCACTAAGCTGCCGGCTACCAGATATCTGAAGCACAAAAGAATCGAGACACGTATTATAAGTCTCGCGGATCATCGAAGCCGCATCTTTTTTCCTCGATGTTTTTGATATCTTTGGAGTAGGGTCAAGGAGAATTCCCATGGTTGAGATATTCTTCATTAAAATTTACTATTTCTATGTTCTTACTTGTCACTAGAATCATCATCTTTAACCCTTTGATTATGGAGTTATTTGTACAACTCAATGTGGAACAACTGAATGATATTAATAGTGTAAAAATGTAATTAATTCTTTAATGCTGCTCTGGATATAGCATGTCTGGCACTCTTTTTCCTATGTTTTTTCCATTGCTTAATAATTTTTTTATAACATACATTTGTTTGTTGTAATGTTACTTAATGTCTGACATTTTGATTGAAAAAAAAATTTTTTACAGCACGTTTATTTTTATGAAAGTTATAAACAATTGAATTGAATTAAGTATAACATATTCAAGTATGTGTTCAATGAAGATTAACATTAACAACAGCTAATTATGAATAGTCAAGTATGTTAATAGTCGTGCTAATATTTCGTTACAATCAAATTTTGTTATAACTAATAAAGGTCAAAGAAAACGCTGTAAGTAATTTACTTTATAATACTTCAACATTTTTCTCTGCGTACGTTATAACGTTTTCGACTGCAATGTGTTTGAACTGACCTGGATTAATGATGTTACATGCTCTACTATTGATTGACGTTACATGCTCTACCAATAATAAAGCATGCAACGTCATTAATTCAACTCAGGTCGGCTCAAAATTCATTGCAGTCGAGAACATTAGTGTTCACGAAGTGTTCTTTCCCTTTTACATTTTAAATTTTCAGTACATGAAGGTCGGTCCCGGTTGTTTCGATTCAGGAAGTACGTGTAAGGGTCGAAGAATTTTAAAGAGCATTCTCGCAGCGGCACAAAACAATACGAACTCGTCTCGTTGATAGACGCGAAAGTGCAGGAACACCTGTTCTAAACGGAGAAACGAACAATCCAATATTCAAACGGGCCGTCGACCCCTGGACCGACGAAGGATCTCACTCCAGTACTTTCAGCAATCGATGCTCGTCGATCACCGAACGATCATACGGCAGCGAAATGTGCATATGGGCGCCAGGGGAGATGGAACCGGATAAAAAAAAAACAATGTATTGCTTACAGGACAGCATGTGCGACGGCGTAACACGAGAGGATTATAACATCAGTGCGTAATTCCGAGAGAAAGAGAGAAGGTAGGGGGATGAAGGAGCGGCCAGAACGGCGAGAAGAGCGTGTAGGGAACTGAGGGGGTTGCGATCGGCGGCGCACGTGATGCTTATTCTATCCGGTAGTTGTATGTATACGTTTTTCTTTCTCTCGTATAGGCAGCATCCCCTTCCGCGGCCGCGCAAGCCCGAGAGGGTGCGTGCCTGTCAGCGTGTATTATCGCCACCCCCTTCGACTCCTCTCCTCGGCAGAAACGCACACAAACTCGGGGCGTCAATGAGTATTGAAATATATAATACACACAGTGAAAGAGAGAGAAGGAAAGAGGGTGCGCCGCCCTTCGATCCTACGTCCGTGGAAGGCCAACTGTCGCGTCTAATCATAACTAACTGCGAGCTAATCCCGCCGCACTAGCTTCGATTGTAGCGTAAAAATGGTTGACGATATCGCGTTGTATTTCCCGAAACATTGTACTCGCGTCAACCGATATTTCCATCTCGAGTGCGCAGGTTCAAAGACGCGAAATTCCAGAAGATGAATTTTTAACATTCCGCTCGTCGACACGAGACGGAATATGGGATCCGGTTTGTCGAGTCGTGTCGCCATCCGTAGAGATGATTTTTTTTTCTTTTCTTTTCTTTTATTCTTTTTCTTCTGCTCGTTCCCCCAATAAGCGCGACGGACGGTCTTAAGCCTGTCGGAGCCAGAGATATGACAATGGACGAATGCGAGTCGCCACGATGACGCGTGATGCCAAACATTGGTGCGACGGATCTGAGTAAATTCGCTAATAAAATGCAGCGAAATGATCGCGGATTAGAATTGCTCAACACGCTAATCGCCAGCTCGCACGATTACACGAGAACCCCTCCGCGTCCTTAATCTATAACAACATAGGCGACAGTTGGACGAGGGGAATCGCCGTCTTCGAATGTAATAATTTTGCGACGAGCCGAGTGGCTACCCCGCCTTCCTTCCCGTTCACCATTCTGCTTCCGTTTCGCTACTCTATGGTATCACCGGATTACATCCGTGAAAGTCACTGCACGGGATCGCTTAATCCTTTAACCCATAGTAGGGATAAATCTTTTCGATCCAGGTGATGCTATTCACTCACAGCCTGAAATATTGAATCATACTTTCATAATCATGTAATCGCATGGGGTATGCTAGCCTGAAATGACGGTATTCCCAAAATCAGTTCTACAACCACAGATCGGTCAATTTGATGATGATTTTTCCTCGACTTAAGTGTCGAATTTTATCCACTTTTCAAACTTTAATTTAAGATCAGGGTCGTAAACAGTTGTGCACAAAGGTATCATTAAATCAGGGGGCAAAATTAAGTTTCAAGAATCAATTCTCTATTCCTGTGATACACCAATTCTGTGTGCTCGCTTCTATAAGATTTAATTTCTTCCAAAATATATATATTGTACATAAATTTGAAAAAAACCATATCACAAAATTTGAAATCATTGGCCAAATTGGATAGTTGTTTTTCGATATTATTAAAATCATTCAGTACATACAGAGTCCATATCATGCCATTAGCATCAGAATACTAATCATATAACAGTTTCCATAGATCGAAAACGTAAAAAGTAAACAATTACTCCATTAACTTTAATGACAAAAATTTTCACTTTTCACATTTCTGCTTTAGGAAAAGATTATTCCTTAGAACAGAAATAAAAATTGCCTTTCTAAAGATGCTTGAAAAATAACTTTTTTAAATAAATTAATAAACAAAAATATTAAAAGGTATGCAAAATTGTCTCTTTGTATAAAAGCGAATACTTATATTATACTCTGAATACTTATATTATACTTTCGTAATTAAATTTCAAACTCAGACGTTTTGTTAAATACTTCTTGCTATATACCGTTTAAAATTAATTTAAAAAAAAAAGATTTCCTTATTCAGAGTTGCTACAGAAAATGAATTTTAAAATTCCCTAATTTTTCCAGATTTTCCAGATAAAATAGAAAATTGTCCATGAGTAATATAAAATATGTAAATTTTAACATTTAGACTCAAGGATTGTAGGAAAGCTAGTCTATATTATTAAAAACAATGTAAAAAAGTAGCATAAAAAAGTACAATTTTGGATGCAAATTCAAGCCATAGCAAAAAATAAATTAGTTTTAGAAAAAAAGAATGCAGTTATGACGAAAAAGAGGGATCAAATAAAAATACTGAATAAAATATAAATTTTAATTATTTTAATAAAATCGTTTGAAGTGCACAAATATTGAACATATTTGATTATAAACGTCAAATATAATATTTAAAAAATTATAACAATTATTTGGAATAGGAGCAGTTTCAGGGAATTGTGAGCAAATTTCGAAATTCCAGATTTTTTTTACATTTTCCCCTGACTTTTTTCCGGTTTCCATAACCAATTTCAATTTCCCTGATTTTTCCCGGTTTTCCAGGTCTATGATAACCTTGTTATTTATTCGCAAATTTCAAGATGCTTCGAATCGACTCTCAATTTAGAAGCGAACTTTCCCGTTAATATTTCTGTCAATCTTTACGATAAGGCAGAAGTATCTTTCCAAAAACAGAGTACGATATTAAGTTTCGCTATTAATTTTCAATTAGAAATTCAGTCAGGCGAAAGGCAATTGAACCGTCTTTAGAATATATATTCCTCAATCTGCCATTCAATTTACCGCACGCGTACTGGAGGTATCGAAGCGATTCGTGCCAACCAGAAAGATCCCGTGTCCCGATCTTCACGCACGTCCGCGTCAGGGGGTGCGTCGCCCCGCCAGTCTGAGATTGCGATCTATCATTGAATGTTTGCGGGGGGAAAGTCTCGAGGCAAATATATCGAATTTATTTATTATCCCCTCGTCCCGCCCCTGCACGCATCCACGGGAAGGGGAGAGAAAGGGAAAGAAAGAGGATGAGAGTGGCGAGCGGCTGGCCATATATACTGCTACCCTGGAGAAGCCGCCATTAGCTAACCATATGATTATTTCATAGCGAGCTCGCGAGGGTGCATATCTTTGCTCTTTCAGCCCGCACCCCCAACGAACCGGCAGTTGCTTACGCGATTTGCGCGCTGCACCGCGCGAGTGCACTTATGGACAGGAAAAAGGCTCTCCGAGGGTAGGCTTACCCCTGAGGAGGAGGATAATCGAACGGATGGCTCGTAATTTGTGTGTCCTGGATTACCAGAGAATGGGGAAAATATGTGTCTATCCGGTTTAAAATGTCGCGTAATTCGAATTTTTGGAGAACAATCACAAGTATCTTTCGTATGTAATAGGAATGTAAAACTGAGGTAGCCTTTGGTCATAGTCACAATTTCGGAGATATAACGATGCTATGTTTACAGATTCATGAAGAATACATATTTTCGGCAATATATATAGATGAATATTTGTTTCCCAAAGTGCTACACGTATTTAAAGTAATATACGCGCGATGCGTATGGGTGATAAAAATATACGTGACTTTGACAAACGAGGCGGAATAAAAATAAGCGGAAACAATTTTTCTGTTAATCCGAACGAATAACGCAGTGGTATCTAGCTGAAAATCGCCGCAACAAATTTTTCGCGAATGCGCGTGAGTCAGCCGAATAACACTCCGGAATTAATGCTGTAAATCAATCAAAAATGTAATTTCCGACGTATGTTCGGCTGAAAACGCAAATATTTTGTACCATGTACTAGGAGAAAGGATAAATCTCTAGTTGTACCATTGACTATCTAGTTGTATAAAATTGAAGTGATACAAACAATGCAGTAGTATATTAATCAATATGGTAAATTAATTGCTAAATGTGTATATATTTTTTGTTCTTTAAAGTGCTATATATTTATATGATATATGTATACTGAGAAAAAAAATTGTTCAATTGACTAAATTAATTTAATCCGTTTTTTATTTCTCTTGATGAAGAATATATGTATTTAAGTCAAACATATTATATTTGACTTAAATACATAAATTCTCCAACGAAAGAAACAAAGATGAAACTAGACTAATTTAGTCAAGTGAACAATTAATTAGACAAATGAATAATTTTTTTCTCAGTGTATAATAATATATAAAATTACGAATTATTTAAAATAATTGTTGATTTGAAATAACTGCTATATAGTCCATTTCAACGTACCTAAATTTAATGTAAACTGTACTTGAAAATTGTTCGTCGAAGGAATGGTGTTCATAGTAAGAATAACAGAATTCCAGGTCCAGCGCGCTCGGTGGAAATATTCCTCTTCGGCGCCGGACAAACGCGCCTGGCAGAAGTGCCATTTCGCTATTTCGACAATAGGGTATGTTTGCGCAACGAAATGGCAGAAGTGTGTAAATGACAGTCGCGTATCATTGAGTCGGAAAAAAAGGGAGTAGCGCGGGGTGTGGTGGTCGGGCCATTCGGTCGCCAATCTTGTTCGCTATTTCGATTCTCCATTATCGATCGGATGTAAAAATAGATACATTTTTTCTAATTTAACGTTAAAAAAGAAAGAATCGAACTAGGCGATACAATTGAATACTGTGTACATAAAATTGTGAACGTATTTCTTACAATAGCAATCGCAAAGTTACGTCTAGAGGGATAAATGAAATTTTATTTTTTTTCAACAGTATAAAAAATTGACATTAGACGCGATATTGGCATTAGAAGAGCATACACGATTATTCTGTTGTTAAACTATTAAAACTTAACGATACCATCGCAAAGCTTCGACGAGTTTGTATTAAATGTCAATAAGGGATGTCGGTACGCGAAATAAAGCCTGAAACAAGGTCAAATGGGTGGTCTTCGTCGAATTGGTAATGTATTATAATCCTGAGCTCTGACATCCAGCAACTCAGGATATTGCTACTCCGAATTCGTTGATGCGTAATGCATTCGCGCTGGGATTTCGGTAGCGCGGGGGATGAAGCGCACTACGGTACTCCGTACGTACAGACGGAGTGCAGGGGTGAGCGTAGGGTGAAGAGTGCTAACTCTATGCGACTTGGCCGAGCATAGCGACGGTGTCAAGCGTACTGTAAATTCGCTCAAACGATGCGCGAATAAGCGCGAATAAAAGTAAACACGAGAATTTCGATGGAACTCCGCGGTTCTCTACGTTTCAACAAAGATAAACCCACGATTATGCAAGTTATTTGAAAATAATCATACAATTATAGAAGTCGAATAATGTGTGAAAATGAAAGTTTGGATAAAAAAGGAAACAGCGGAATATGATGAAGATGTAAAAGTAAAAACAGAGTAAATTGCCAAATTATTTAAATGTTATGACAAGCTTGTTATCTTTATATTAATGTACACATATATTGTATACGTATACTGTAAAAACATCACTGCAGTGAATTTTGAGAGTGGCAATTATTTTTTTTTTTTTTCTCTTTTTTTTTCGGTAACGATATAATGTTGACATTTCTATTTGATTCCTGAAAAAAACTTTATGACTGTTTGAAATTGCTAAAAATGTCGCGCCGACATCCATTATTAGCGGCCGTGTAAAATCCGTGCATTGGTTTTCTGTAAACCTGAATTTTTTAATAACCGATTGCAGCTCTGTTGACTGGAGACCATTTACCGATATTCAATATGTTATGAACATGCCAGTGAAATGTATTCGTGCTGTGCTTCGGCGAAGTACCCCCGTTTGCGCGTATTTATACGTGGAGTAGAATTTCTAAAAATAATTTATGTTTACCTACAGAAATTCAATATTCCCCGAGAAGAAGATACGTATATACGCCGTGGTACAAAATGGCAGTCCGCGGTCGCATCTAGTATATTTACATAAAAATACGCTTTTATACAAGAATGTATATCGGCTATACTTGATAAGAGAGACGAGGTAAAGGCAAAATATCTGTAAAATAAATACAGCGCACTCAATCAATTTAGTTATTGATCTATTAGCACAAAAGACTTAAACAATTACTTGAATGAAAAGCAATTAACAATTTTACAATCAGCACGACTTATTATGTCGGTTGAATAATATCAATATATAAATTAAAAAATTTTAAAATTTCTTCTTAATTAATTTAACCCTCAGTACTCACAAAGGGTTAGCGTATAACTCCCCCCCCCCCCCATTTTCAGACGTTTTTTTCCGATTTTTCATTTATTGCAAAATATCTTTTGTGCTACGACATTTTAGACTTTCTAACTAAAAAATTCTTTCTCAGTCTTCAAATGATAGATTAACAAAAAAAAATTAATTAAAATGCACTACAATCTAAACAAAAGAAAACTGAGTTACAAATACGCAGATGTGGATAGATAGGGAATTTCTTAAGATGTGAGTATTTAAACGATTTCTATGATTTTTTAACAATTTCCAATAATTTAACAAAAATCAAGATATGAAAAACATTAACACGCAATACATAATAAGTAATAGTAAATGATCAAATCTAGATTACGTTTTCTGATAAATAGAATATCGCGCGTGCACAACGCTGCTATTTTTTAATACTTTTTTACCCAAGTATTTTATTTTCTAAGTAATTCCACGGATACAGCAGAAGTTCCTAGGGAGGCGTTACTTTTGTGAGTGTACAATGTATCTCGCCATGTCAGAGTCAACACCGGATTTCTTCTAGCGTCGTTTAAAGCTAGCCCTATGCCGGGTGAGTACGTGGAGGATAATAGACAATGTTGAAGCTTGCCACTTAACAGAATGGGAACAAGAACAGCCGCTCTGCCTATTTCTACTTGCGCCCCTATCTCAACCTGATCAAATACTCGGCTCCAATCCCGCGGTTCCCATTACTATTGCCACTCTTGTCATCGCTGTCGTTGACAGCACTATTATTGTTAAAGATCCTTTTTCTCGGGTCCGTAAGAAACTTCACAAGCTTAAAAATTAATAAAATTAAAGGACTGCACTGTTAGATGGAATTGCTCAAAGGAGCAATGGCAATCCAATTTCCTTGAGTTAAATAACATTTTGTTATTTTTAACTTCCATATGTAAATCAATCCATTTCTGTAGTTAGTTTCAAAGCAAATAATTAACGTACTTAAAATTAAACTGAAAATAAACTAAATTTGAGTCAAATTTAATACATTTTCTTGAATTAAATTGTTTAATTCCACGGTTCATTAAATTAGCGACATATTGAGTAGGAACCGTGGTGACCTATAAAAATGATAGAAAATAATTCAAATTGAGTATAATTGACATTATAAATTAAACAATGTGTGACTTTCCGACGAACATTTATTTGTAAATCGTCTCATAGAAATTATTCTGATCGTAAAGTAAGAACCCTTTTCGTGCTGATCGGTTATTCAGTTTCACGTCATCGGCGAGCAGCGCAGCATTTAACACTGTCCGAAGAGTAGATTAGAGGATGCGCGCCTTGGGAATGAATACACGTTACGAGCGGAAGGCTTCGGAAATGAATCACTGACCAACACCCGGCGATGCCAGCTGATACTTCAAGTGCATCTGCTGTCTATTTGATGCTAAATCGCCAAACTAGTATTTACCTTAAATTTATGACGCGATCTGAAACAAGTTTTCAGACGTGATGACAATCGTTTCGATAGAACGTAAGACGGATCAATATCAATGTAAATCTCGTAATGGATTCAAGTTTGCGTAAATAGGAAGCGTCAAATGTGTTAAAATTATAGAATAAAACTGTTTGTTTTTATAGTATAAAAATAGTAGGTGGAATTTTGGAAATGTGGTAAATAAGAACAGAAGAGTCTATTTTAGCAAGATATGAAAAATAATTAATTTGCACCGGTTTGAAAATATACCGCTCAAATCTGATGCCATTTAAAAAAAGGGCTCGGTTAATGAGTGCTGGTAAAATCCGTAGGGGATATTATTCTCTTTGTATAGAAACATTCGTGTTGTAGAAAAACGTTGGCGCGCTTCAATTTTTGTCTTCGTTAAAATTGTATGCTCGTGCGCTTTTAAAATAAAACGAGTGCGTGCATTATACAATCGATCCGATAATTAATAATAATTGGAAAGTGAGAAGAGGACTTATTGCTTACGCGCTTGTAACGTTTACAAGATAAAATACAATGTCATCATAATTAATTCGACAGCGTGCATTGTCGGTAATAATTTAAATCATTATTTATGCGCGCGAACGATACCACCTGCCATTCGTGAATTTGATGTAATATTTAATTGGCAATTTGCATGTCTGAATTCCAATATGAAAAGAAGTTAATTAAATACGAGCCGCACACGCAGGTTGCGTTTCCTACGTTAAATATATATAATATTTTTGGAAAAAAAGAGAATTCTCTTTCATCCCCAAAATCAAAGATTCATCGATAAAGCAAGTAATTTTTCGCTTCAAAATAAGAATCACGCTAGACTCACGAAAAAATTCTGATTAAATACTGCGTGTACGTTGAAAAAATATAACTAAATCTTAATAAATATTTATTTGAATAGTGCCAACTAAACATAATTTATGCTTACAATAAATAAATATTTATTCAATAAAATAAAAAAATGATTGTTAAATTAACTTAATAGTTCTTGTTTCAATTATACTTTTATATTTAGTAAATATTTGCTGATACTATTCAAACAAATTACTTACTAATTTAGAACGTTTTTTTTCAATGTACGTAAAAAACTCTTCTAACCACCATCTTTTTTTACCATTATTTAGAAACAAATTTTCTTAATAAATACGTTAATAAAAACGAATGAAATTGCGCTTTCCCTATAGTTTCCATTTGCGCAAGGTTCGAACCAGAATTCTACGTAAAGTTCAATCGAAGCATGAGTTAACAAAGCATGAGGAGTCATGCGTGTTCTATTTACATTCTACGAAGACTATACAATCCTTTATGAAAAAACCCTCCTTCACAATTTAATTTGGAAAAAGAAGTCTTTCCGCGTGCCTACGTTTACGGAAACTCCACTCCTCTTCCCATCCTCTAATACGATTTCAAAGTTTATATGTGTAATTTTTCAACACCCTGTGTACGAGCACGCTAAACCGATTCGCGGTGTATCGACCAATCCCGCGAGCAACACGTAGAAAAAAGGAGCGTAACGAGAATACGAAGAATAGCAAACGACTGGGCGTGTTGCGCGTAGGTCGCCGATAGCTCGGCACAAAGAGAGAGAGAAAAAGAGAGAGAGAGAGAGGGGGGGGGGGCGGAGGGATGAGTCGAGTTCGTACGAAAGAGGGTTGGGAGGATACGGGGGGGAAGGAGAGGGGTATATATCGGCCGAGGGTGAATTTGGACGGGAGAAACAGAGAGGGAGCAAGGAGGAGAGAACGAGACGAAGGGGAGGAGAGCAGTCCATTAGCAGATTACGTACCCAACCCGCCTCGCTCATTCACCCCCGCGATGTTTTTTCTTCTTCTCCCCCTTTCTTCCGCGACCGCCGATGATCTTGCCGGTCTGTGCCGAACCCACCCTCGCGCTTTCAGGCTCGTCCAAAGCCGCCTTCGCCGAGGACGAACGTGGCAGGTGCCCGCGTGCGACTTCGGCACCCCTTTGGACCGCCGCCAAAACGTACGTTATCGGTTTTTGGTCGCCGACGCGCCGATTTCGTCGATTATACCTAGAGTTCCTTTCTCCACGATCTCATTCCCTTAACGAGAAGAGTCGCGAAATCCTCTGATTGCGATTCCGAGAAAATCCGTTAAGTTTCTTCTCTTTCATGATTTTACCCGACTTCGACTGGCCGAATTCTTCGAATAAGCCGGTTAATGGTACGGTTTATAATTTCCGAATAAAGCTACTAAAAAGAAAAGAAAAATGTTATGTATCGTACGTATTAGCGGAGAATTTATGGGAGAATTTTATTTAACGTGTATAGAAGTCCATTATGTCTACTCTATAATAGTCGTAAGCCGCAAAAATTGATCAATCATTGATCAATCATAAACGTGTGTTCGATGACACAATTTCACATAATGCCTGTTCTATTATGAAAAATACAAGATGTTTCGCTTTTTGATCAATGACCAATCAGAAAATTAGTCCAAACTGTTACAATATATATGCAGAATCGTTATTAGAAATTTACCAATAAAAAATTTGCCTCAAATTACCACTCAACCGCTATTGTGCGCAATGAAATACTTTATATTTGTACATCACGTATTCAACACAACCATAAGCCATAAAAATTAATCAATTACGATTACTTTCTTCACATTTCGACTACAATTGATCAATTTTATAATTTATGACTATTATAGAATTGATATTAAACGAGATTCTACCACGCATCGACATTTATTGCTATTTTCTTCTCGCGATTCGCGCGCCGAATCTATTTGCATGAAATCGATAAGGTGGAGAACGAGGAGGCTACGGGGGTGAGAAAGAAGTCCGAAAATGCCCATGGGAAAACGTCGGTGTGCGTTTATGCGAGATACGTTCGCGAGAGAGCGAGCCTTTGGTGTCAGCCGGTACGAGAAAAAAGAGAGAGAGAGAGAGGGAGGGAGAGGAGGAGGAGGAGGATGCTCTTTAGGACGGCGAAACTAAATTATCAGATCAAACAGCAGCACCGTTATATTAATAAAATAGATTTTGCCCGCCGCTCTTCAAAGGGGAAGAGACCGGCGCGCCGTCGTTTCGCGTCTAACCTCGTTTCGCGCAACTCCCGATTTAATCAGGTTGCACGACTAAAACGTAGCCTTTTCATTTTCGTAATAAACCCTACCTATCTCGTGCGAGCGAGGAGGCATGGCAGGCAGAAGAAGCCACCGTGGACCTTATTACGTTAAGTAAATGCGCGAGCCGCTGTTCGCCTAGGCGGCGTATTAATTAATGCGACAGTTTGATGTTGCCTGACGATTACGTCGTCGCAAATCATTTTTGCGATAGTTACGCGACCAACCATTTGCCTGATACAAAGCGGAAGATAGAAAGTTGAAGAGAGAGGGAAGAAAAAGGAAGAAAAGGAAGGAGAGAGATCGTTGTACGATCCAATCGACTGAGAATGTCGATTTTTGTTTCTCAGCAGACGATTGAGAGTTAATTTTATTTGGTCGTAAGTTTTTTTTTTTTTTTTTAATGGAACTGACAACTTTCACTTTCAGTCGCAAACATTAAAGCGAAGGCTTGAAGATAAGTAGGCTTACGTGGTGCGGCTTATCATCTAAAATCCGCGTTAAATCTTTGTAAGAATATCTTTTTTATATTCATTGAAAATATAACGCACGACGTAAGCTTTGTCAAGATAATTATTTCAAGTCCAAAGGATTAATAATACATAACAATTGGTTTAAGGACTTTAGAATTTTTTAACATGAATTTAGTAACATGAATATAAAGGAGAAATCATTTCACTGTATTTTAATTTCGAACTAAAATTTTCACGACACCTCGCCTTTACGCTTCCGCGTTATGCAATAATTCTCTCGTCTGCGTTATTTTTTAACGATTACGTAGTAGGCTTAAAGCGACAGTCTGGCGGAAAGTGCGTCATTTCTGCGCACAATTAAGACGTAGTCCTTTAATTCCTTATAACAATAGATGGGGGGACACGGGAAGCCACGGGCAGGCTAAGGAAAATTTAGGCTCGTGGACGTCGACAAGCTGATCGAAAGCCCATTTAATCCCCGTACCGCAAAGAGAAACAAAAAGCGAAATCGCACCGAGTTTCTCTTACATCCGTTTCAATTAACCAGTGCAAACTGTGATTTATCTCGGGTACGCGCACGGAAGATGGGCACTTTAAGAAGCATAACGCTTTTCAAATCGGTACATTTCTATTATACTTCTACAATTCTTTCGGATTGTCAGATCTGCTCTTGCACAAGATGATAATCAAACTTAGTACCAATATTCCATGTGTTTAAATCGTTCCATCGAACTTTTCTTTAAGTTGCATATGTAAAATTTTCGCGATACCGGTAATACGACTACAACATTTCTGATGATGTTATCTATATTTAAAAGTCAATACTAACAAATTTAAGTATCAAGATATGTGATTTTATCAAGTATGTAATTTCAAATGTTATGAGGTAAAATATATCATAATTTACAGAAATTCTTCAATTTTAGCAAGCGTTGTAGACGCTTTCTCTTAGATTTTTAATTAATACTGAATTGATAATTTCATTATTTAACGTTGATAATTATAAGATAATTTTTTTCTTATATTTTTAATTAATATTGATGATATAAAGAACGACGTCTTCTAGCTGATGAATTTTTTTTTAATCATTCAAAAAGAGGATATAATTGGTTATCAGTTTCATATTTGTTATTTTCTGTACTTCCTATTTAGATATTTCTGTTATGTACAAATGTTTGAATTATCATCATCATCATCATCATCATCATCATCATCATCATCATCATCATCATCATCATCATCATCATCATTATTATTATTATTACTATTATTATTATTATTATTATTGTTATTATTATTATTATTGGAAGTCTAAGCTTATAAGCAGCATTACTGTTGATCTCTCACTTGTTAAGACACTCTTCATCACTTTTCAGGATATCGATCATGTAATATTTTCCCTAGAGCGGAAACGTGAAAAATTGCTCTATTAACTTCAACAATAAAAATTTTTACTTTTCATATTTACCCCCGGGAAAAAGTTATGATTAATATCCCATTCATGTCTGCAATAAAATTATTATTATTCAATTATTATTATTATTAAATTTCGAATTATAACATAGAAAGTATATTGTATTTTTCTGGTGTTAAATGATAAAAAATTGCAACGATAAGTTTATTTAACTCGGCTTCCGGCCAATATTTCATCAAAATTGTTCGGGCAAAAAGTAAAAGCGAGGAGATTTGATTGAATGCCGGACATTCGTTCGCAAGCGTAAGCAAATTACTCGCTTGATTCTGTTTCGATTGAAAAACAGCACAGATCTTAATGCGTGACAGATTCTTCCTTCTAGTGACCCATCGAGATTATCGGTAAGAGTGTTTGCGGACTTGATTTTTTTATAGTGCTTCCTCTCTAACAATTATGTCGAAGGTTGCTGTCCAGGTCTCGATCGTCGAGTTTCGAGAGTCTTCGATCGAAAGAGGCCATTAATTGATTGTGGCCATACATCTGACCTCTCGTCTATAATAGTTCCCTACTGCGTACATACTTAATTTCGATTGCAATAAAACTTCACATCACATATCTTAATTACAAAATGCACGAAAGTTGCTCTTATTTTCAAGTTTAACTGCAAATTTCTTAACTCTTCTCGGACTTTAGAGACAAAGTCAATTTTTTTATTGTAAATTCTAATAAATTTAAATCTGTACAAAATATAATTCAAGTTCTGTGACAATAAAAACTCAATGTTAAAGTTTCACGAATATGTAAGAATTTTTTCAAAATAAAAATTTTTTATACAGTCCGGACCAATGAAAATCTAAACTAAAGTTCAAAGACCCATGCTGCGGTCGAAGGATGAAAATTTCATATTGTCCACAGAGAGTTAAAAGTGTGACGTGACAGAACAATTTAAAAACAGGATCCTATTTAGTGTTTAAAAAAACTTATGGAAAACAATTGCTTTCATTCTGGTGCTCGAAAAAGTCATTTTTTATTAAACAATATAATTAAAAGACGGACGTGCGTTATTTGCATTTACATGTGCGTCATGTTCACACATACATACACGGCACGAGAAACAATAGTAGGATGCGATTCTCTACGACTCACGTACTTTACGGCAAAAAGCTCATTTATCTTTCGCATTGTTGGCATTAAAGAGAAAAAGAGGTAAACGAGGGAAATGATCTCTCGTAGAGAGCCGCTACTACCGGCGCCTCTTAGAGATCGCGGAAAGATACGCGGGCTAACAGATAAAAGTTGATAGGCAAACATCCGCGTTTTTTTTATCTGCTTATCTTTGTATGACGCATCTGTTACTTTGTAAAGCCGTTCGTACATCATCGAAAAGTTTAAGAGATATCTGATTCGTACATCATCGATAAAACCTAATGATAATTATATTTTCTATGTTACAATATCAGAATATTATATCGCCAGAGAGAGCCATACCATAACTCTGCAGTTTTTCGGTTTATTAAAAAACTGCGAAGAGAGAACCCACCATATATCCCAAATAAAAAAATATTCGTGTGATCGTTCTTTATACAGATATTAATATCAATTTACACTAAAAGTATTGAGCGGTCATTATATTGTTGACTGTTTTTATTTTGTTAGATTAATTTTGTATATTTTGTGTAAAAGATAAAGTTCTGCAAATTTTTGGACTTTTCAATAATTCCTTTATAATAAAATATTCGTTTTTTATCCATCATTTTATTTATTTTTATAATAATTGATTCGTTTAGTTTTTTTAAGGGGAGTAAGAAACCTTGGTATGTACTTCTAGTTGACACATTGGCCGTTACTGTATAATTACTGCAATTAGATAATTTTATCCTCAACACCATTCTTATATCAGCATACTATTTAAATATGTTAATTACAAGTATTCTTCAAAACTCAATAAAATTTTTATTGTCTCCTCTGAAAAGTCGAAAAACGAGTAGCTGGTATTTATCGACAACTCATGAGTTAACTTATTTTCGGCAACCAACGTGTCAAAAACTTATGAACAAATATAATGCTCGCAAAGCTTGACGGAAGAAAAGTATAAAAATCGTATCATTTTTGGCTGCACATACGTTTGGTTTACGTACAAACAGATGTGGCGTTTATACATTGTGCAATTCATTACCACATTATCGTAACTTATTTACGCACCAACATTTACAATGCCAATGAATAATTATTTCATGATATCATCTATGAATGAACAAATCAATAGGCATTAACGAATATGCTCCGTACAAGCGATAGTCGTTTATCATTCATTTCACTTGCTGTAAAATTGCTTGTCCAAGTCGAGAGTATCAGAACAACGTGGACCGTCGTATATTACCAGGTCCGTAGAAGGAAAAATCGGTCTTGGCGTGCAAAAAAAAAAGTTCGCGTATTATTTTTTAGGGAAGGAGTGACGGCGAGTGCACTTAACGACCGTCAAATAAGTATTACGACGTACAAAATGATCGATCGCCGTTACACATCTGCGCGCTTTAAAGACACGAGCGAAAAGCAACCTCGCCGCTGAGTAAAAATCGTGACTAGGCCTTTCTTGCACATCGGCAGGAAATTAATCATAATAATCCCACTACCGGTGCGCGCGGTCGACAATAATTCTGATCGCACCTTCGTCATTCATTATACAAAGCCAGACAGTACATTCGGTGAACATGAAATTCGCAGATTCACCCAACTGTAAAGTACGCCAAAGAGAGATAACGAATCCGGGATCTTTTTAACGCAATACTGTCACATCTAGCGGAAATTACGCAGTAATTCCGCGTGAAAAAAAATATTCTTTTCCGTGTTAATAAAATCAAGAATCAATCCGACTGCCGTCCGCGTTGCGAAGCCAAATATATCGAGTTTCCAATTAAACTCTAATTTAATGTTTACCTGGAATAAAAGTTCATCTACTATGTATTTTAACCCTTAATACACATGATTGGATCATTCGTGTCATGGGTTTCTTTTCTTTGAACATTACTAGGAACATTTGATTAAATAATGATCTCTATTTTTTCCTTTGTTTTTTAATAACTTTATAAATACTTTTTAAACATGTTAAAATATATATAGAGTCATTTAATAATTTTTATATATCTATAAGTGATGAGAATTAACCCGGTACATTGATCGTACATTTAGAGAGATACTTTTCGCGTATAACCTCGATGACGTGTTCGACACATGACGTTCCTATACGTTCAGAGAGATGAGAAATGAGAGAATATGCGGACAGGATTTCTCTCCCCGGAAGACACGAGCGAAGAAACAGAGGACGAACATGAAAGACGCGATAGGGAAGTGGCAAAGGGGTTAACATAGCGTTTTGGGGGGTCCTCATGAAGGAAGTTGACCCAGGTGCGAAACATCACCCCGGCAAAGATCGGATCTCGCGCGATGCAACGAAAACACAGTTTGCGTCTTGTCACTTTGCGTGACTCGCGTATTAAGTTCGGCATTGGCGCGACACGGCACGGTTATATTTTCAGACAGGGTGGTCCAGCGATGCCTCGGAAAGCACCCGCCGAGTATTCTTTCGTTCTTTCCCGTTCAAAGGGGCGCGCAACTGTCTTGGACGGCGCGTGTTTGCGCAACGAGCGACTCAACCAGATCAAAAGATGCGGATTTCGGACGAGAACCGTGCACTCGAGTGAGCGAGTGTATATAAGATGCGTGAAAACCCGTCAGGCACTAATAGCTTCAGCGAAAAAGATGAGGATTCACTGTCAATCGACGGAGCGAGAAACTTTGTAAAAGAAAAAAAAAGCAAACTCGTTTCGAATGACGAATCGAAATGTTTTCATGCGTTTCTTACATTTCGTGCAACGTGAAATTTGTGACGTCGCTCAAGTGCATCTCTATTATTGTTTTTTTTTTTTTTTTTTATATAGTAAGTTCTATACGTTTTTAGCGTCGTTTTAATAATATGTTTTTTGTAAAAATACTACCTTAGCGGCTCTAACCCTCTTATTGGGGAATTCTATAAAAAAGATACAGAAGGATGCGTAAAAACATGTTACAAAAGTTACGATTTCATTCTAGATGATTGCCCGCCATTACGTAGAGCGTTCGTATCATCCAGAAAGAAGTGGAACGCTGCTAATTATGCTTCGATTACCCTAATCAGTGAAATAATACTTCGGTCGCCTGCCGAGATTAATTTTAATGGTTCGACATTTTGTAATTAATAATTAATCGAATATTCTACGATACTGCTATATTCTTCATTGAAGTCAATATAAACGATGCCTTTTTAATTCTCAGAAAAAGTATAACTATGAATTGTTTATCAAATTTTTAAATCCACATATTAAACATCTTTATAAATCTTTTGAAACATCATAATGTGCAATACAATAGCTGTTTGTTAGTTAAATATTTAATATTTGTTAGTTAAATATGTAGTATTTGTTGCACACACACACACGCACGCACGCACGCACGCATTAATGTTTAACATTTTATTAAAGAATTATTATTCAAAATATCTTATCAGGATATATACTGTATATATTTTTAATTAAAAATAGCTTTAGCTTAATGCGTTTCTGATCGAAATTTTAAATGAACATTTTAATTTTTTAAATATATTATATTTATAATATATCGTAATTTCCAACAATTGATAATACTTCAGAAATTCATACATCATTAATAACTAATAACCATTTAATAAATGTTTTTAATAAAACATCAGCATGTGCAGTTTACAAAATTAATGAATTTTTAAATTAGTTGTGCACTAACTTCAGAAATTTGCTGAAAAAGTGAAATGTTATAAAAATTGATAAAACTTATAAAAAAAAAATTTTTTTCTTCCTTTATAACAAAATTCTAAAGTGATGGAAATATTTTTTATGAAAAATTCAAATAAAAAAAAGTATAGATTACAAAATTGTAAAAATTTCATTTGAAATATTTCGTAATACAAAGTAATGCTATTCCTTCGCGACATTCGGCCGCTCTTACGAATATATACGTTAATAAAAACGTTATTATCATTTAAAAGGATTGGGTTCTTACGCGATGCCAATATCGTAGTTTCAAGAACACATAGCGTAAGACTATATTCATAAATTGAGCGTTTGAAGGACTTACCCAGCAATATCTTGAACGCGAGTCTGTAAGACCGTTTTCTCAAAGGGCTCTTCAGGGATCAGGCTGCACAGCAATTGCGTCGCGCTGGCGGCTACTGTACCGTTTCCGGTTGAATTGGCGGATACATCCTGAGTCTGAGCGTGGTCGTCGAGACTAGTCAGAGTCTGTGAAAGAGAAACTCGGTAGTAGCAACGAACGAATATAACATTTTCGTGAAACCGTCCTATAAAGTCTAGAAAATAATGATATCCTTTTTAGCGAATTTTTTTTTCTATCCTTTAATCCTGTATTTTTAGATGCGGCGGTTCATATATTCGGAATTGATTAAAATGAACATCGAAATTTCATCGATTTTCGTATCTCGTTGCAAATGGTCTCAGTTCTGGAATAGACCGATCTCAAAGAGAGATAGAATTATAAAAGTAATCAGAAAGTATTTTCAATATTCTCTACGATGTCTCTATCGTACACTTCGCGGAGTATATTCTCAACTCGAAAATACTCTTAAAATCGAAAAATATACAAACATACGCATCAATGTTTATTTAAAATTCAAAGAGAAGGATTTATCAAAGAGAGTCGTATATGTACTTATAATTCTCGTGTACTTAATACCAGAAAGAATCGCAGTGAATGAAAAGGAAAAGGAGGGAATCTAAGATATAGCGAGAAATGTGAGAACTGGAATCCATTAGACTTCAGTGTACAATTACGCGTCGCAATTAAGGTGACAAAAAGTGACGAAAGGTTTGAAATGTAAAAGGAAAGGGAGGAATATCATTCTCCGATCACACAGACATGCTAAATTCGACCGTTGTCAAATATCCGATATATTAAATATGGAAGAGGCAAACGAAGCCACTGATATCGAAGTCATTATCTGTATTTTTTGCAATTTTTTTGTATTTCTTACTTGTCGAACGATCAAGGAGTCGGTTTTCTCGTATCATCCGTGTCCGAAGGAATTAAAGGAATTTCAGCACATTTTTTACTAAGGCTTTTACTAGGATACCATTACACCGGTCAGCTAGTTATGTACTTAGCGTCCAATTCCAGTCGATCGACCAGACACAGCGAATTCCTAATAGGTTGAGTCATTGTTACAGGCCCGTTAGCTCCGAGGCGAGCTGGACAGCACGCACACGTACGCGCGCATTTAGAACGCTAAATTAGTGGTAACGTCAAAGGGTTTCGATAAGAATTCTGGAGACAGGAATATGGGTCCTAAACGGTTTTGCCTCGGTCTTGATAAGCCGTTCGAGGAATTCTATAGAAAAGCTGTACGCTACACGTTCGTCCACTTTTATTTAATTCTGAAAAATATCGCATACGAAAATCCTACAGTATACGTTACGTATATACGATTTTTTATATTATAAATTTTTATGTGCGATATAGATTCGAAAATAGATCCCCTGAGTCGTGAATATTGCTAAGTATCGCGAATTGCGTCGAAAATTATGCTTAGATTTCATTCGAAAATAAAAGCGTTTTTTTTCTCGATGACTTATGATGAATTATTCGGTTTTTTTTTTTCGTAAAAAAAAAACCTCATCCAAATTAAGCAATTTCTCATTTTATTTTCTACGATAGTATCACAAAGAGTATACTCATAAAGTTTATGAAACTTAAAGAATAAATCTGAATATTTTCTCTTTTGATCGATGTGTACACTGAGAGAAAAGATTTTGTTAATTTAACAAGCCACCTTAAACGGTGTCTTTAACCGATGATCGGTAAATATGTGACAACAAATTTTGTTGTTGTGATTGCTGCTAGTTTGCTATACCAACCAATTATTAGTAACAGAAGCAAATTATATAGAATCTAATCTATCTTTTGGATAGACTTTAAGTTTCGTTTACATAAAATTCGTAGATGAAGTTTTAAGTCGTAGAAAACTGACCAAACACAGTCTAATATAGGGAGAATACTTGATAAGAATTGGTCAATTTCTTACGATTTGAGACCTTGCAACCATCTACGACTTTTATATATATATATATATATTTATATATGAGCCTCTTATTTGCTAGTGATACTATTGATTATTTGTTACATTAACGAATTAATTTGCAATCGTAATAAATAGATCGTTTTTTTAACAAATATCGCATTTTCCCTTGATTTATTCCTATAACAAAATCATTTCTCTCAGTGTATAAGCACTTCGAAAACACGTATGCGTCACACATTTATTATTGAATTTTAAAAGATCGACAATACATCATAGACAGAAAATATTGACGCGCGTAATCTTTTAAGAACTATTGTTGCACCGGGCGGGTCTCGGATGGAAAAGATAATGTTACGAACCGGCCGCTCATGAGAGGTAGCGAAATAATCTCCCACGAAACATTAAAAAGTGGTTTGACCACTGCCTTGACAAATTCAATCCCATCCGTATCCAGAAAGAAAAAAGGGCTGCCACGACTTTCTGATACGGAGCGAACGAAAACAAGACGCCAGCGAGACGTTGAAATTTCGAGGAACGCATATATATCGGGGTATGTGCGACCATAAACAGGAGATGCTTTTATGTTAATCCAGTTCTTTCCAAACTAAGCGTCACGGAAAGAGCAAATCGATGAGAAAAAGATTTTAGAGAATTCTATGAGACGCTGATAAAATATAATAGCATGGATTCTATATTATAATTCTATGATCAATCAATTTATATACCTTTGCATTCTCATTTCACTTACAGAATAATCTCACTATTCTTTTTTCTTGCAATTGTTATACAATGGATCTCCAAAAGCAGAAAATTTAATGTTAAATGTACAATATTTATTGTCGCACAGAAAGAATGGTTTTGCTGAAGTATTTAAAAATTAAGCTATGCACAGATCTATAAATGATGATTTTGTTGGACCATCAAAATAATTAGTAGAACGTTTAAACATTGATGACAATGCTGCAAAAAGTTTTAACATTTTAGCGGCCTACATAATTATTTTGGTCTAAACAATATTATTTTCAGATCTCTCTGTATCCAGCTAAATTTTTAGACACTTCAACAAAATCGTTCTTTCCATGCAGTATAATAAATACCATAAATCTGAATTTTTATTTTCTCGACGAGAATTTCAAAACGGTTTAAAAATATACGCGACAAAAAATAAAGGAGATAACCAAGATGCGGGCTGGGCAATTCCGTGTATATATTTTTCATATTTTTCACAGATACAATTTATACATATATATTTGCGTTTAACAATGTAACTATCTGTAAAATCGTTACATCTCCTTTACATTGATCTACGTCGTTCGGATTTTAATTCATTTGGCTCAGAGGACATCTTGTATTTTCCCCTCTTTTTTATTTTACGGTCAACGAATACAGTTTCTAGTCATCGAGAAATCGTTTTCCCGCGCCCATCAATCGAGATGCAATCACGCATAAATACATATATGAATTCGGGAAACGAAAGAGGGATACTGTACCGATCGCGAACGGTTTCTAGCGATTTACATGGAACTGAAGATTTGTTTGGCCAACGAACTAGATTAGGAAATGTTCGCGGAGGTGGGAGGGGATTGGCGAACCCCTTAAAATGATTCGTATCTTCGCGTAATGGTCCAGAACAGAAAGTTTGTCCCAATCCCAGCAGGGTGAATTAAAGCGATTCTTTATTCCGATTTTCTTAAATTTTAAATCGATTAGAAACCGCCGTTCTTGTTCACGAAACATGCCGCGATTCGTCAAGTACCAAAGAAATAAGTGCAATATACTCAGAAACAAGAAGCTCGTATTCCTCGTGATATTCACGAGTCCTTTATTTTCTTCTATCTCGAATACGCGGCTTGTATACGTTTAATTCGGCGCAGTGCGATCCCACTTCGATTGCACCTTGGCCGCATGAAAACGCGTATACATCGGGAAACACGGCAAATACAAGCAGTTATAAAGATAACGCGGGAGGGCACCGCGTCTATAATCCCCGCTTATCGCTGAATTTTTAATTTGCCGAGAATTTTTATCACTGTCGTGCGCTTTACGACGTCTTTTTCTGGTCCATTTAGCAACGAGGTGACTCCCTCGCTTCCATTTTCTCGAGAATCCCGAATCGCATATGGAGACAAGCCTGACCAATAATACCGTACGATCTAACGATAAGCGGAGCTACACGATTGCCTATACGAAAGCACGAGCAATAAAGAGTAAAATGCCGATATAAAACAGGTGAATTCGTTCCAAATATCCGCTTAAGCCAAACGGAATTTTGTAATTATTGTAAGATGATGATAAAACGAGCACGTGTTTCTTCACTATTGTGTTACAAGTGTTATCACGTTAATAAAAGTATAGAGAAAGTCTCCGAGTGGAGTAAAACCGAGTGATGAAAGAATAACGATACACAGAATAGAGATATGTGAGCAAACCTTCATTTTTATTAATTACCCTGTACAAAAAAATGACTTTTTTCGAGCACAAGAATGAAAGTCATCATTTCCTATATATAGTTTTTTTGATAAGTACTAAATATGTATAATTTTTAATTGCGATAAAACTTGCTCAACTTGTCATAAATTGTGATCATAATATACCAAACTATATTAAAACAGCTCTTTCTGCAGCTTGAGCAGTCAAAAATAATATTATCATTGAGCAAATAGTTTATACGCATCATAAGAAATGTAGTTACATTAAGAAAAAAAAGTTGAAAACATTTTCTTCGATATTTATCGATTATAAAAAAATTTGACTATGATAATGAAATTGTAGTTTATTACAAAAATATTATAAAAAAATAAAACAGATTGTTTATTTATTAGGATAGCAAAAAGTAACATTTTCCTATTTAAATAAATAAGGATTGTTTCAATGAATAAACATTATACCTCACAAATAAATTTCGAAGTATCTTTTTCTCAGAAATTTTATATCACAAAAAAGTAGTTAAATTTTATACGTCTCATCTTATAGTAAAAGTAGAAAAAAAGGGTATCAAAGATACATGTACTACGGGCACTTTTCTAAAAGACGTATGAAGTAGTGGAGGATATTTTACGACTTTCTCGGAGCTATTTTTGCGAATGAACTCCTCCTCGTCCAATGAAAGATTCAAGTATTCGAATATCATCCGTCATCGGATGATATCGTAAAATCGTGAAATCTCGTCGATCGTCGACGCGGCAGCAGGAAAATTGCAGCGCGCATTTCGTATTCTAGGACGTGCGAAGAGGTCGTTGAAAAAGCGCCTCTGATAGACGGCGGTGGAGGAGGAAGAGGAGGACGAGACAAAAGATTAGGCCGGGTCCTCGAAATCGGGGCTTGATGGAAGTGGAAACAGAAGTACCCCACGCACACGCGTTCTCCCGCGTGGACGGACTTTCCTTTCACTCTGTACAACCCGGGCTCCAACCGCGCGCGTGTATGCGTGTATGCACGCGCACGCGCACGCGCACGCGCGCGTGAGCGTGAGCGTGAACGAGCGCGTGATGCGTGCGTGCGTATCTGTATGTGGGTGACGTCACTAAAAGCTCTCTCGCCGCTAATGCATTTGCGGAGGGGGATCCTTGGAAGAGGGGACAGGAAGGAGGTGGCGCCAGTGCCGTATCTATGGAGCGTGAAGAATCGATGGCGAAATCACGCCGATGAATTCCCGTCGTTGGCGAAGCCACGAGATGATCGGCTGAAGGAAAAGAAAAAAAGGTAACGCGCGGAGTCTGCTGTAACCACCATACGGTTGAAAGCATGAATCTTCGCACTGACGAGAGAGATGCGGCTGTGGCCACGTAAATAACGGGAAAAAATCCGAGAAAAAGAGAGAGACGAATCGTCCTATTACAAATTCCAGATAAAAGCATGAAAAATGAATGTGAGTTCGTATAACGACTTTTTTATACTTCTTTGAAAGATTTCATCGCGTCCTCCTCTTGTTGTTGCATAGAGATATCACACGCCGTGCATTTGCGCAAAATGGAACAAAAAATGACGATCGATCGTAGTAATTATATTTGTCGTTTTGTAATTAACTGCATAAAGCACTCAATATTTCATCGACATGTAGATATACAAAATGACACAACGCCAGACGCATGTAAATCGAATTAAACCGAACCATATTGTTTTGCTAACCGCGCACACCAAGCCGTGATCAAATATTTTTAATTAATTGAACCGCGAATCCGATGAAAAAGAATAAATATATGTATATATTTAAAAAGTGTAATTTATATTTTAAGTATACATTTTCTCTTAGTAATATGATCTAAATTTCGGAAAGAGAGCCTTCAAAAAAATTAATGTCAAAACACAAGGACAAAATATCTATATAATTTCAATCAATATAGCCGTCGCTTAATTCATAAATTTTTTATTATACAGAAAATTTTTTATTGACGTTTGACGATCATCACTACTGTAACTATTTAAATCGACATTAATATCAGTACATCTATGATTAACCCTCCACCGATAATGCGGAGTTTTTTAAAACACATTGGTGTTTTAATTGTGACTTTTTAAAAAATGAACAAATAATGAGACTCGGTATCGCCTCTTTAAAAACTTATATATATAGTTAAGATTGTGTATGTACAATGACGTCAGTATTCATTGAGTTTTGTTGTAAGGATGAACAGAAGTCGTGCCTATGCCTTCAGCAACTTATGTTACAAATCACGTAAAATTCTGTGTAAATGTAAATAAAAAATTTGGATTCATTTTGTTTTCGTGTTTGATATCTTCTCGCCATGCTAATTTCAATAAGTATAGAATATAAATACATAAGTATATGAAGAATATAAGTACATATAAAGAAAATTTTACTTTTAAAATAGATTTTTCAGTGTTTTATATCATTTTTCATTTTTTTTTTGTAATTTCAGAAAAATCAATATTTATGGAAATATATCAGACAACATAATTCACAAAATACTCGAAATTGCAAATTATGATCGAAAAAATTCACATTGCTGATGGAAGGTTAATAAATGCAAATTTAGTGTATTGCTCGAATGCGATCACTGTTGCTATTAGGATTGATATTTTGCTTTTCTATTATCCGAACTTCAAGTACGTTTCTCGAAATTAGTTTGTTGTATTTCTTTTATTTATCGGGGAAGCGATACGTGCCTAGTGCGACACTCAAACGAGCCCGAAAGGCAATCGCGTGACGTGAAATCATGGATCCCCGAGATTCTTAATCCTTATTTTGACAAGTCGGACAGAATGGACAGGATGACAGGGACACGTCGTCTTTACCGTCGTCCCTTTCTTGTCGTTGAAATGAGATAAAAAAAAAGAGAAAGTAAAAAAGGGAGAAAAAAAGAAATAAAACAAGCTATAATCTACATGCCTATCTAACACATTAGCTCGCTTTAGAAGATGATCGTTATGTTCGTTTGTGCTCGTTGGCGGATATCACCGTGTACTTTGGCTCGCGTCCTTATTAAATAAACTTTTGTTTGTAAAACCTTCAGACAATTGATGGAAACAAGCAAATAATGCTACTCGTCTATTTTTCTAAAGATTTATGATATTGATGATGATGATTCCACACACATCACTTTTTTTAATAAACCAATCTCTATAAAAATCGAGTAAAATTTTCTTGTAACTAAATGTAGAACGGAATTTCATTATCTTTTTAATTACCCCTGAAATTTAATTTACAGAAATTGCCGAATTATAATCGATAATCCAAAGCTCGTTGATGCTTTATTGACATTGATGAGTAGAGAACAAGAACTATTACTGCTGCGATCATATTTGAATGAACACGAGTCAAAAATAAATTAAGATACACCGATTCATTTCGAAAATTAATTCCTTTTACTTCTTTTTTAAATTATAATATAAATAATATTTTGGAAACTGGATTCAAAGATTCCTATTCGGATAAATTGATTCTCTTCTTCCCAGAGGGCAGCACTTACCAGATAAAATACCGTCGATACCGATTCTTTATACTTATGAAGTTATATTCAGAATGCAAAATGGATAATTCAACAATGCTAAAATCAAGAATTTCTTATAGAAAAAAAAAATTAATGTGAAACCTGTATTGTGATTGACTTCAATCAAATTCAGATTAATTTAATCGACGATTTTATATATATATATAATTTATCAAGTAAGATATTTACAATATCTTAATATGAAAAACTATCAATTTATTATCATTAATTTTTTGACATACGAAAAGAAACATTAAATTAGGTTAAAACAATTAATTACATAATAAAATTTTGATTTAAGCAATTCGGTTGATTAAGCGATTGTTGGTTAAGTGATATTATTCTCAAAATTACGAATTAAAAATTAGATTTCGACCAAAAAGGATAAAGCAAATTAAAATTAAAATTACCTGATTGAAATCTGATTTAATCTAATTAGGTAGTAGCCGAAATCTAATGTAATTTTTCGCATTTTAATTTAAAATATTTTAAAGTAGTAAATATTATAAGGTTTGCGCCTTAGAATTCATTAATATGATGAAGAAAAATCTAATCGAAATAGATATTATATATTAATATTTAACAATTCTGGCATTGATGTGATAGAATTGAAAAATACATTAACAAAAGACAAAAATATCAAGAGTATGATTTATAGGGGGAAAAAAATGAAATATTCTCTTATGATATATCTATTGATCGTTATATTTAATGCCAAGTTAATTTAGGCTCAGTTTTTTAATTTTCTGGTTAACTTGTGGTTAGATTTAACCTGATGTTTTATCCCATGGGCTTTATCTATGATGATGCTATTGGATGAAATATTAGGTTGAGCTTAACTACAAATTAATCAGATATTGAAATATTGTACCTTAGAATTGAATTATTTGTTTTTTTAATTTGAAATCAGAAACCATCAAAGGATACATCATACAATCATGTATTATTGGCTTCTTTAAAATAAATCGGTTACTTACCTCTAAACGTTGTAGAAGTAGATCTAATATAACAAGAATTTTGTTGCTTAATAAAATAGCTTCTGTACTTTCTGTGTTTCCACTGACCCCTGCTTTGTACACTCGGCACAACGATGTAATTACTCTAAAAGATTTTATATACAAATGTAAGCTATCTCACCATATATATTGACTAAGAAATTTATTATACTTAATATATAGTATACTTACTTATTCGGTAAAATGTGAGATGCATTTTGTATATTTAAACCTAAATTCAATAAATTCGTTAAAGTGTCAAATCCATTCAAATATCTAAAAGTATCTTGATCAAGTGGACACTGAAATAAAATAAACAGAACATAATTATGTTGAAGTAATGTAAAGAACGGAATGATTATTATTTCTACAGAACCTACCGATTTGGAGAAAGCTCGAATAATTTCCCCTAAGCAGCGTTCCAAGGTGGCCAATGCTATGTTTGACCATGCTGATTTGGAATGATTATTATATAATCTGTCTAATTCTTTCAAATTGCGCCGGAATTTGGCTTTATTAGCCGATTCGACAGATAAATTTTGATTAGTCTCACTTTTGTATTTGTCTTCCCATTCCTGTCCGCGTGAGCTCATACGTTGTTTTATCTTCCTGCATCGGCGTTTCAGTGCTTTTTGCTTCTCTTTCGCAACCTTGTTATTGTTTGCGTTATTATTATTAACTACAGTGACAGGAACGTCCCGTATCTGTGCAATATTAAAACGTTGAAGTTCATCTCGCGATGGCTCGCGGTTATCATGCGCGTTTCGTACTGCCTCAAGATGCGTCTTCCCTTTCAAGTGACTTAGAAGATGCACTTCATTAGATATCTGTAAGATATACAAACATAATCAATCTCATTAAAAAGAAAAAAAGACTGCGTATTTATGCAGGAAGCTTACAATTGTGCCACACAGAGAACATTGTTTTTGAGCAGGATACGATTTGAGAGTAGGTGGCACTTCTTCCGATCTTAAAATTGAAGATTCAACCGCACGTTGCCGAATGTGCTCAATGTTTTCCACATGCCGTCTAGCGGATTCTTGCTGTTTTTGCGCTATTTTCTTCTGCAGCTCTTCCTGATTAGCTAGTTGAGCTGCATGAAGTGCCGACAAGCGTTCTTCACGATCTCGTGCTTTTTCTCTCGCTAATTCCTATAAAATTAAATAACTTAAAAATTCTACAAATGAAGATATCTTGATGGTATATAAACGATAATAATTTACATACTTGTCGTTCTTTTTCTCTTTCAAGTTGCATTTTGCCAACCCTTTCCTCACGTTCTCGCCGTGCCTGTTTCATTTTTTGTATTCGTAACTGCCGTTCTGCCTCCAAAGCCCTTCGACGTTCTTCAGCTGCAGCTTCTTTGGCAGCTTTCTCCTCTTGTCGCCGTTGACGTTCTTCTTGAATACCCTATATAGTAAACCCCACACTTGTTAAAAATATAATAATAACGTGTGTATGTTATAAATATTATATACAATTTTACAGATTTAAAAAAAATTTTGAATTCTTTAATTTTATTATTATTAGGTGTTGGAATTAATTCGTAGCGTTTTTTAATGAAAGAATGTTATTTATTTCACATGAGCATTAAAAAATACATTAATGAAAGTACTTCCCATCACTTGTAAAACGCTACGAATTAATTCCAACACCTAATAAAAACAAATTATCTTTTTGGGGACACACATATATACCTGTAATCTCTCTTCTTGTTCTTGACATAATGCCATAAAATCGTGTCTCTTATTTTGTGCCTCCAGTTCATTGATAAAAGCTATTTCCTTCAACTTTGAATCTTCATCATGTGCTTTCCTTACTATTTCTAATAAATGTTGCGTTCTGTTTTCTTCTGCCCTCTTAAGTTTCATTTCCATTCTAATCCTTTTGTCCTCTATTAACTGATTCTTTGCACTTTTGACGTCTTCCACCTTATTCAATAATTCTCGCAACCGTTGCGATTTCTCCATAAGTAGTTTTTGACGTTTATGTTGAGCACATGCTTGTTTTGCTTGATATCTTCTTAATGTTTCAGGAAGCGATCTTTTTCGTGATGGAGATGAAAGCTTCTGATGTAGTTCTAAAGCACGTCCAGGATGGCGAGCTACTAATGCACGCAATTGTGCAAGAGTATCGACTCGTTCCGCCCAAGACATTCCTTCTAACATATTTCCATACCTATAACATTCATTGTATTAACAAACTTTAGTAATCCTATCGAAACGCTAAACAATACATAGTTTTTATATACCTATCTTCTAAACTAATATCATCAGTGACCACACTAAGCGGTACTACAGGTTCGTCTTCCATTTCGAGAACCATTTCACCATCCGTTTCATCTGTTTCAGTATCAACATCAATTTCAGTGGACTCCAACTCCAAAATCTGCCGTTTTAAGGACGCTTCTTCATCTGATAGCTGCTGAGATCTTTGAGAATCTGCTTCTTCCGTCTTCCTCTCTTCCTCTAAAATAATTCTTTCCCTCTCTGCCTGAGCGGTCATAAACTGTTGTATACGTTTCTCAAGTAATTCTGCATCATTCTTAAAGATAGCTGCGATCACTGATGTCGAATTAGTATCGCACAAATTTATTGTGTTCTTTTTAAGTGTGTCTTCAAGATTACTTTTAATCGTAGATGTTATATATTCTCCTTTAACTTTCTCAACCTCATTATTCATATTTTTGCCAGTTTTTCCTACAATACATTTCTTCTTTTGTTTATTTCCGTCAGGAGTATAACTAGTTTTCTTCAGCTTCTCTGATGGACTTTCTATTGATAAAGCTGGTAAAGATAGAGCAGTACTTGGTTTATGAAAGCGTGTAGACATATTCAAATTATGAGTACTTCCTCTTCTGCAACGGTTTCTTACTGTTTGCCAGCCATCACTTTCATCTTTTAACTTTGGAGATACTGTTTGCTTGGTTAAAACTTCTACTGATCCGTTCATGTCTCTATTTTGATCTTTTTTTGAAGTATTTTGTTCTGATAACTGAAAAAATATTATATTATTCATACACAATATATTTGAATTAAGTTATTAATTTAAACTAAAAATATATATTCATAATAAAAAAAATGTAAACTAATATATAATAATAATATCAATAAAATTTACTATGTACAAATACATTATTAATCACAAATTTGTAAAAAAATTACAAAAAGTTTCATATAAACAAAACAATTAATAAAATACAAAAATATATATATGCATATGTTTTGTATAAATTCTCGAAATTAAAATCTACTTTTACTATGTCTATAATCTTATAAACAATATATATAGTTTAATAAATATATTAAAAGAATGTGTGTGTGTGTGTGTGTGTGTGTGCGCGCGCGCGCGCACGCGCGCGCATACATATATATATATACATATATATACATACATACCTTATTTTCAGGAGTTTGAAACCGACCTCTCACAATAACAGATGTTCCAGGCCTTCTTTTACTTGAGGTAGATAAATTTTTATCACTTAAACAAGTTTTACTTCTAACAAACTTTGGAGTTTCGGATGAAATTGACGACTGTTCTTTGGATCTTTTTGTCTGCGACACGGTTGAATAGGCTGGTCTATCTGTGCTAATTATCACAGGATTTTTCTCAATGTTATTAGATGATGCATTCTGAATATCTTTAGTACTTGATTTGTCGCCGATTTGCTTATTTATCTGGCATTCAACCTGATTTATCTTTTCTGAAGTACTCTGAACAATGACTGTCTTTGTATTTAACTTTTCAGCATTAACGTTGTTTTCGCACTTTCTATTACTATCTTTTATAACTTTGGTATTAATTTCATTCTTTCCCAGTCCATTATTTTTATTATACGATAATTTGCTATCCATACTTTTTCCATCCGTTTTACCATCTTTAACGTTCATTCCATTGTATTCCTTTTGCACAAGTTCACAATTAGGACATAAACTCAGCTGAACATTTTTATCACTTCTGCACGTTTGTTCTCGTTTTTCTACAGATAAATTAGAATCAACTAGTTTTACAATGTTGCTATGCACACAGTCCTTTGTTTGTTTAGAAATATTTTTAACGTCCATTTTATTCTTCGAATCATACGTTACACCATCATTTAACGTCCTACGATCCACAAAGCTATTAGTTTTCAATTGTACTGTTTGTTTCACAAGAACTTTATTAGATGTTTTCGTTGACATGGATTTTTCCTTATTTGCTATTTGATTTCCCGTCTTGTCTGCTCCATTCTTACGTTTCTCTTTAATATCGGAAGAACAATTCTTGCAAACATTGTTTTTACTATCTTTTAACAATTTATGGACAAATTCCTCTTTAGCATGATTAACTTTGTTGTCTGTTACAATCGGTTTATTTTCACATATAATTTGATCGACTGGACTTTTGCAAATCGATTCTGTTGGACTCAATCGCTGCTCAAAGGGACTAGTGGACTTTGGAATTATCGTTGAATTCCACATCCGACAAGGAGATGTTTTCCTAACTTCCCAGGCCAATGGAGTTCGTCGTAAAGGTGGTGCTGAATTTTCATAAGCCCACTTAACTTTAAACCATTCTATTAAATTATGGAAGTCTCGGGTATAGTTTTCAAGCACTAAAATAACTTCTTTGCACTCGGAAATATTTTCATCCTCTTCGCACGTTTGATAGATACCGTCGACTGCTCTTTGTAAATTCCCAAATAGAAACGCCCAATATCGTGCCTGTAATTCTAAATAAACAGTACTAATTAAAAGTTGAACAACATAAATTGCAAAGATTTATTTAATAATTAACAATGTTTTAAACATTCATTCTGAATATATATATGTGTGTTAAAAAGCAAGAAAATTGTCTTACCAGACTTTTTATCACGACCTGTAGAAGCGGATCTTACTCTCGTGGTTGGTTTCATGGATCGCTTTGTCGAACTGGATTGTGTTTGCCTTGGTACACTGGGTGGTTTCTTCGTAATTTTCTCTACGTTATTTGTGCCAACGGGTACATTAAAGGCTACCAAATTCCTAGCTGCACGACCCTCTTCTTGGATGAGCAATCTAACGTCTGCCATTTTTCATAAATTCCTGGAATAAAGATATGTAAGGTAGACAGATCTCTAACGTTAAGATAAAACATATATCATATTATATTTGAATTAATTATTATTCCTTTAATTTTTATATCTATTATCACAATTGCCACTTTTACACAAAAATCAAACAATTCAATTTTCTTCATGTTATTCATGTTATAAATTTAGATTATTCTTATTAAGATAAACTTAGTATTCATTCTTTTTTTATATTTTATATTAGTGATGTCACTTTGATTCCTTGAAATTAATAGTACTTTTTAATCAATATATATTAAATAGGTCTCACAGATCCATCTCAGTAATTATAGGTCTGTTTTTTATTCCTACGACAGACTACACTAGAACTGTCTTGCTTTTGTGAAGTGTCAAACATATATCTATCTCACTTTAGATACCAAAAGTATACTATTTCAACCATAAAAAAAAACACAGATCTTATATTACAAATTATGGCATCAGCTCCAAAGGCTTAAAATTGTAAAAACAAACATGTGGCTATTTATTAAATGTAGTTTGATAAAGTCATGATGGAAGAAATCCTGATTTTAAATCATAACTTTAATTATGACTTTAAGGCTCGGTTGCACCAACATTACTTTAATTTTAAGCGAGGCTTAAAACTCTCTTTATCCCTCTCTTTTTGGTTTTAAAACGATATAGAGAGCGTTTTAAGTTTTAAGAGTTTCGCTTAAAATCAAGGTAGGGTTAGTGCAACCAGGCCCAAGTCGTGATACAATCATGAGTAAAGTTCAAAAAATAGAAAGTGACATATGTTATAATTCACATTCAAAAACCCAATTGTATACAGAATGAAATAACAGCGACAAACATTCGTGTACGAGCGGACAGTCTCGCACGATCACGAAGCTCCAAGAATAAATCAAGGACTCCAATCGTCGCACTGGCATTGTAACAACACGCTTTACGAGTGCCGCTATGTTCAGCTCGAGGTTATACATAATACAACGTACGCGCAAAGCTGAGAGATGAACGCACTGTTTGAAGAAGTGACGTTTACGCGACGACGACGTCGTCAACTGACTGCGACTAAACACGCGGTTAGCAGCTCCGAATTACGAAAAATCGCCGCTACTTGTCAATGACGAGATACCGTTCTGTCAAACAACGTGAAGTGAGTTACGTATGTTCTGTTAGTACCGCACGTGACCCACCTTCCAACCTGACGATTACGAAAGATCGGTGGAAGGTCGCCCGCACCTCGCGCGACTACTTCTCGCGAGTGACACTTGAGAAACGACGCATAATAACATCTTATGAAATCATACGTCAAAACGAATAAACATGGACCTCATGAATTCCGCAGCTGTTTATTGGTCGCACTGCTCACGATGGCGATGATGGCTGCACTGGAAACTGGAAACAGAAAGGCTCTTTGTTCTTCTTAGCTGAACTTCTTGCACTGTTCATCTTTCCTCTTTTTCTTTCCACATTGAAGAGAAAAAGAGGAAAGTAAACGGTGCATAAAGTTCAACTGAAAAGAATGGACCAATGAAACAAGATTATGAAATAGTGTAGAGACGTAGTATTACTTTTTTGTAGATAAAGATTTTTATATATTTTTAATTTTTTCCCCTTTTTCTTCTTAATGATTAATTGTATATCTATTGCATATATCTATTTCATTTTGAATACAGAAAGCAAAATGTAAAACTACAATTAAGGAATAAACCTTACAAGTCTGTTTTTAGTAGCTAAACTTTTTGATCTTTTTACTTTCCTTCTTTTCTTCTATGATACCTATACAATTTTTTATGCAATAAGTAAAAATATCTTCATTTTGAAATGTCAAAAGTGAAATAAAGTATAGTCGTCTCACCCTAACTTATTGCCACCAGTATTCACCAGAATAGGTAGAAAAAGAACAGACCTAAGAACAATTAGAGGAATGAAGATAATTTTTTAACATTTCAAAATGAAGAAATAACGAGAAAATAGCACTATGGATTTTTTAAATCCAATTAAAAGATTTTACAATTCATGAATTTGCATTTCCTCTCAAAATATAAATTTTGCATGATACCTTGGGATGTAACATGTGCAAAATTGCATTAGATTTATAGTAAACTAAATATATTAACGATGGAAGTGTATGGCATCGACGAGGAAGACGAAGATGTTGTGATACAAGTATGACAAATCCATTCCTTAAACTTCTTAAATTCAATGTGCTTTAAAAACATATATGCTGTCCTACAAAGGAGGTTATATTTATGTTTATACAATTTTCGTGCTTTAACTTTTCATAAAGTTAAAAATGTTGGAAAAGAATAGTGGCTCTTTTTCAATTAAACGTATAATTTTCATTTTAGAAATTATCGATTTAACGAGCCACAGAGATAATCGTAGGTTAAGAATGATGAGAAGAACAATAAAAGTTTCGAATTACAAGTTACAAATAATGTATAATAATTAAGAATAATTACTCCCAAAAATTTAATATTTTCATCTGTGTTACAGGGTAATGCTCTTTATGAGCATCTTTCGAAATTAGGTTATACAGACTTTGAAACTGTGCCTGTGTCTAAGAGAACGGACTTCAAACGAAAGAATTGTTTGAATATTGTAATAAATTTTTATATTATATATAAAACACATATATACAAGAGATTAATAAATTGTATATGACATTTCTATGTATATAACATTTCTGATTTTTCCAGGATATTAAGAATATTGTAAAAAAGATTTATACAAAATTATTTTTTCTTTATTCTTGGATAACACAGGTATTTTGTTTTGAAAAGACTTATATATATAATGATGTTATATGTATTTAATTGTTTTTTATAATTTATTTTGCACACTGTTTGTAGGAGAAGAGTAATTCTGAAAAGCAATTGAGAATTATTTTGAATGCAGAAGCTTTGTTAAATGATCATTTTTCTATGATTAATAGCTTTATAACCAAGTGCAATAATAATTCTAAAAGGTAATTATAAAATAAGTATAATAATTTTTTAAGTTATTATAATTATAATTTTTACAGAAACTATCAAAAAAGATAGCTAGTAAATCATTTTTGTGCTAAAGTTTATGTAATATTTCTTTTATAGAATTTGCAAAATATGTGACTGATTAAAATTGATGTTTTTCATTTAATAAAAAATGAAATTATTCATTTTACAGAATAACACTACAAGAATTAATTATGGCTGGAACTATATTAATCTCTTCAACATACATTTCATGGTGTAAATACAAAATATTGCCAACATTATTTGCATCATTTGCAATTTGTTGCATCGGTTATATGAAATATTTACGTTTTTATGCAAAAAGAAATCTAGAACATGTCATATTATCACAAAATGAACTTTTTCTCATATGTAAAGATGGCCTTAAGATTTTACGACGTGATTATAAAATGAAATTGCACTCTGGATCATGTCTTCAACAATTTTCGTAAGTGTACAAAATCTGTATGAATTTAAAAAAATATTAATATTTCGTATGTGTGCGTACACAAAGATTTAGATATAAATTATTGTTATCCTACTTCTGTTTGTTTGTATTAGTCATTTCTTAGGTGAAAAGGTGCAACATTTAGAATCTCTAAAAGATGCTTTAATAAAATTTATGGAAAATATTTCCTATCTATATTACAAATGTTTACTGTCAATTTCAAAAGTACTGCCGCAAGATATACTTAACGAAGAGCTATTTACAAAATTCGAGTGTAACTCATTTGAAACATCTGATGAAATCGACTATCAAACATTAAAGGTAAATAAATAATGTAATGGTAAAAAAATTTTAATATATTAGGTGTAGTAAAAAGAAATCCATTATTTTTCCAATAGATGGCTTTAGTAATCTGTATCTCGTCTACGCGTGATAATATTTATTTAATATATATTTTATGATAACTTTTTTAAATATATTTTTTTATAGAGATTGTACAACATCTATCTCCTGGTACAATCAGAAATGTTATATTTATTAGCTATTGCATATGATAGCAATACTTGGATAAAGTCCTGCCAGAAAATTCCTGAAACAGAATTAGCTCATATAATTCATATTTTAGCTAAAGAATTGCCTGTATATAAAGTTAAATTGTCAGAAATTATTAATGCGTATCATACTTGCAAAACAGAACCAGTTCGATATAAGTAAGTTGAAAGATATGTTTATTTATGTTTATTACAATAGTAACATATTACAAGAGATTTTTTTTATTAGGACACAGAACAAAGCTAAGTGGCACGATCCAACTATCCAATTGGATTTGGCATCCTATAAACTGCAATTAGCTTACAATCAAGTTTTCTCAACATTTAAAGATATTGATGATTGCATTAATCAGGATATTGGTATCGATAATGAAACAGCTGATACACTGATGCAAAAATTAGATAAAGCTTTCAAGGAGATTGACACGGCTAAGAGCCTGGCAGAATTTGTCGTCCTGTTGATGGCAAGATCAAGAATCAGTGATCTGAGCAGCAATCAACCTGTAATCGATGATACAACGATCAGTCAGAATCTCGATTTGCCAGTAATAATCGATTCAGATCCACAGATACTTGACGAGGTATTTGAAGAGTATATCAAAGAGGAATATTTAAAACCATTAGACGAAGATACAGATGAATACTCATTAGAGCAACAAAAGTTGGATAAACTTCTAGCGAAAAATTTTATGAGCGAGTTGAAAGAAGCTTTAGTTGATAAACATAAATCTATGTCTGAACGAGAGTCCAAGGCATTACAACGTATATATAAAAATATATCAAAGAATCCTGTATCGAATACTGAGGATAACAAGGATTATCAGGTTGCACCTGCTCCACCTCCAATGCCTCCTAACTTATGGTCATCGTCATCAAGCGACAATAATTTAGATCGCAGAAGAATGATTTCTCCTATTTATGAAAATGATAATTCTGTTCATGGAAAAACCAGTAAGTCAGATGAAAACGAACTTGTAAAAGAGCTGGAACAAAAGAACATTTTTAATAAATCATCCATCAAAATCTGTGAGAATAGAGACGAAGAATCGGTTACATCTATGCCACAGATTCTTCTCGAAACCCAAGCCATGCGATTTATCACAAAACTACCGCCACCTTTTCTTCACGAGGAAACGTTCGTAGGAAGTGGTGAAAATTCTGAAGATGAGATTATAAATAATACAAGTGATAGTGAGGAAAATAATGTACGTGAAAACTCTGAATAATAAAGAGATAAGTTTGATTTATATTTTAAACTGATTAATTTTCCACAGCTCTCTATATATATATCTCTATCTTTCTTTTCAAATTCTCGTTTTAAATATTGAATAAAGTATAGTACATTTATTTAATGACAATGAAAAACATTTACTTATCTTAGGATTTTTATTTTATGAGCAGAATTTTTGAATATCAATAATTGAATAACAAAAAATCAAAATATTTTTTAGCTAATTATTGCACTCGTTCCTCTTGCACTCTCATTCTTATGTTTTCTCTATAATAATAGAGAATATAATAATCCTTGCATTATGCTTATCATCATTAATAAAGCATCAAAGATAAACAATCTATAGATGAAGTTCGCATAATCCAGCAAATGAGAATGGATTGAAATGGATTGAAATGGATTCAGATTTTCAGAAATATTGATTCACGAATGTTAAAATGAATGCTTTTCAATCCTGAATGCATTTTTATTCATTTATAGGAATTGCATGGAGCATATCTCTATGCCTTTCAATCTAAAAATAATATTAGTTTTTTTTGTGCATTGTGAATACTGTTCAAATTTTTCAATCCAATTGCATCCAATTGAATCCAATTAAATCCAAAAAAAGTATTCGCTAAAAAAAAATTCTTTAAAATATGCATTCGGATAGAAAAAAATTTCAATCCATTTTAATCCATTCTCGTTTGCTGGGAAATCTTAAAATTCAAAATGATTCCTTAATAATGCTATATTAATTTTATAATTTATTATTTTATATTTCGTAGGCATAGATTTATGACTCAATAATAATCAACAATTTTCTTTCATTGCGAATTTGACTGTGCATACAAGTGAAAACTGTATTATTACATCATAAAAATATTCTTACTTACAAAGTATTATAATTAAAAGTTTAATATTGCATTATAAAATAACATGTATATAAATTAAATACATTTATATATGATAAATTTTATATCGACAATCGATAATGTCAATATTTATCAAATACCTTTCATCTTCCACTGATAAGAAAAATTAATTGTCCAGAGGTTCGATAGTTATCGTCCAATGTAATTGTCAGCTATCGCATAAATTTCTAAAGTGCAGATTATAGGTAAAATCTCGAACTTATCGAACTCATTCCAAAGCTCGAAAAACTGCATAGTTCGTGACGTTCGTGTCAATTCGTGCGTGCTTGTGCCGCTCGTGTCAATTCGTGCGTGCTTGTGCCGCTCGTGTCGCCTTCGGTCGCTTGACAGTTCATTCCGGCGGCGGAGGGGGTCGGTGATCGTTCGCTCTACCCCTCCGGTGATCACGATCATCCACCGAAAAACGATCCCAGAGTAATAAGCGAGTGGTAGCGATCGAGTGGCAGGTACCAATCGACCCGGCATGGGCGATTCCTTGGACGGCTCCGGGGAACCGTCCCCGGAGTCGCAGAACGTCGCGATCGTCGAATACCCGACGTTCGCCAGTTATCTACGTAAGGCCGTCACCGTGCTGCTACCGGACGAGGATGTGGTGCCGCCCGCGTTCAGCCTGGCGCTCGACGACCGTTATAACCAGGATTGCATCCGCAAGTTCCTCGGCGACTCGCAGGTCAGCTCGCTCTACGTGCAAAGGAGCTCGAGCAAAGGTAAAGTGCGAGATCGATCGGTTATTATATCATCGTTCTTTCGTCATCGTTCTCATTCTTTTCGAGAATGACGAGGATCGGCCGTCAGTCGGCGACCGGCCGATGCGAGGCTTCTCCATTGTCGAATACGTTAACTTGACGCGTACAACGGTACATTCGCACGTATATGTGCATACACGATTTTATAGGTAGACGCATCCTGCAAAATCAATCGCGGCACGTTCACGCCCCGCTCTCCCGCCAAATATGACTCATTCGAGTTGATGAGATCGATAAGTGCGTATCGGCGCATATCGATTAATTACGTAGGCGACGTAATTATTCATTCTTTCGTGATCTTCACCTCGATTTCCGTCGACGTTCTCGCAGTTCTCACGCGTGCTTGTATCACGGCTTGATGAACGTGCAGTGGTTAACGCGTAATTTGATAAGAAATCCGTTCTGCTGCGTTTGCGTTTTACTGCGCAGACACGTCTACGTGTAATCTCCGTTAGATTTATAATCTTGGTGATAAACTTCGCTCGTCTATTTTTATGTGTTAATCATTAAATAATGAAATTTTATATTTTATATATATATATATATATATATATATATATATATATATATATATGAGACTTTGTTATATAGGGTGTTTCAGAAATAATTGGTCAAACTTTAAGAGCATATTCTACTCATTGTAAGGATGAAAAAAAGTCATATAAACATGGGTTCAGAAATGCTTTTTTTTTTTCAAGTTATAATTTTTTTTATTTTATACTTATATTATACTATATTTTATTTTACTTTATACTTACATCTATATTTTATCTTCACTCTTAAATGCTTAAATAAAGACTGATTCAGTTCTGTACAGACCTATCTAATAACTCTTTGTTTATTTTAGAAGGTAAATAGAAGTACAATTCATGAAACGTCGAAACGAGGCATGCCGCCTGACGTAAATGCATATAATTTAAATAAGAAATATTTATAACTTGGAAAGGAAACATTTCTGAACCCATATTTATATGACTTTTTTCATCCTTACAATGAATAGAATGTGCTCTTAAAGTTTGACCAATTATTTCTGAAACACCCTATATATGTTTTTAATACTCTAATGTTTTACAGGTGTGAATATACACTTTAGCAGTTAATTTAAATATTTAAGTCTCTGTTTTGCATTCTAAACAAGATATTAATAAATTCAAAATTTTGTATTTTTTTTATTTCTTTCTGAAATTAACTATCATTGTGATAATTGTTGAAAAACTGAAGTTGAATTAAATCCTTTATGCATTAACCAAGCACTCTCTCTTTACAGAAGAAGATAGTGGTGAGGGAGATGAAGACAAGGAGAATGCCACTTATTATATATCAAATGAGATACACTTTTCAAATCCAAAAATGGCCTCCCTAGTTTTAACAAAACGTAGTCTTGTTGTCGAGGCTGATAAATCCATTCATTCGCAAGTGCGTCTGATTACGTTCTCTGATGGGCCACCATACGAAACTTTGCATGCGATAAGCAAAACCATGGCACCCTACTTTAAGAGTTACGTGAAGGAAACAGGTCGCGCCCATAGAGATGGGGATAAAATGGTACCATTAGTGGAGAAGAAGATTGCAGAACTTGAAATGGGGCTGCTGCATTTACAGCAGAATATCGATATCCCTGAGATCTCGTTACCGGTTCATCCGATCGTCGCGCAAGTTATTAAACAGTGCGAGGAAGAGGGTCGTAAACCGAAAGTCGCAGATTTCGGCGATAAGGTCGAGAACTCGACATTCCTGAATCAGTTGCAGAACGGTGTCAACAAGTGGATAAAGGAGATCCAGAAAGTAACGAAATTAAACCGTGATCCGGAATCGGGTACAGCCCTTCAGGAGATATCGTTCTGGTTGAACCTCGAGAGAGCATTGCACCGCATTCAGGAGAAACGGGAGAGCATCGAAATCTCTCTGACGCTCGATATACTCAAGCACGGCAAGCGGTTTCACGCCACCGTCAGTTTTGACACTGACACCGGCTTGAAGCAAGCGCTAGCCACCGTCAACGATTACAATCCACTGATGAAAGATTTTCCGATCAATGACTTGCTGTCGGCTACTGAACTTGAACGGATACGCAGCAGCGTGCAGCAGATATTCATGCACTTGAGAAAAATCAGAAGCACCAAGTATCCCATTCAAAGAGTGTTGAGATTGGTAGAGGCTATTTCGAGGGATTTGGGACAACAGTTGCTTAAGGTGCTGGGTACACGACGCCTGATGCACATTCCATTCGATGATTTCGAGAAAGTCATGGCCCAATGCTTCGAAGTGTTCACCACTTGGGATGACGAGTATGACAAACTCACAGGGTTGTTGAGGGACGTCGTAAAGAAGAAGCGCGATGAACACATGAAGATGGTATGGAGAGTACTGCCGGCGCACAAGAAGTTACAATCGAGGATGGAGCACATGCGCCGTTTCCGACGTCAGCATGAACAACTGAGAACTGTGATAGTCCGCGTGCTCAGGCCTACCGTACGCCAGAGTAGCAATACTTCCACGATGGAGAACGCCGATAACGATAACGTGAAGGTGGAATTCGCGCTGGATGCCGCCGATGCCAATGCTATCAGTGAAGTTAACTTGGCGTACGAGAATGTAAAGGAAGTGGATTGTCTGGACATTACCAAGGAAGGACAGGAGTCCTGGGACGCCGCGGTGCACAGATACGAAGAGCGTATCGAGCGCGTGGAAGCGCGGATCACCGCACACCTCCGAGATCAATTGGGCACAGCCAAGAACGCCAATGAAATGTTCAGGATATTTTCGCGATTTAATGCGCTCTTCGTACGGCCGCATATTCGAGGCGCCATCAGAGAGTATCAGACGCAACTTATACAGAGAGTCAAAGACGATATCGAGGCCCTGCACGAAAAGTTTAAGGTATTAAATGAATATTAAGATCGCTTTAGCTTTAGACAGACTTGCAGCTTAAATAGAGATATACATCGTAATGACTGCGATAAATTCTTTCTTTGTAGGTTCAATATGCGCAAAGCAAATGCTGCAGAATGAGTATGGTGAGAGATTTGCCACCTGTAGCTGGATCGATAATATGGGTCAAACAAATCGATTATCAATTGACAATGTATTTAAAACGGGTCGAAGATGTCCTAGGTAATCTCTCTTTCAATTTTTGAATTATAGAAAATATTTTCTCAACTTAACGTTACATGTGTGTATTTAGGAAAAGGATGGGAAAGTCATATCGAGGGCCAGAAACTAAAAGCCGACGGAGATAGTTTTCGCATGAAACTGTCAACGCAGGAAATTTTCGATGACTGGGCACGCAAGGTGCAGGCACGAAATCTTGGTGTAACTGGACGTATCTTTACGATCGAGAGCGTGCGTTCAAGAACAGGACGCGGCAATGTGCTGAAATTGAAAGTGAATTTCCTTCCTGAGATTATTACGCTATCTAAAGAAGTGAGAAATTTGAGAAACCTCGGATTTCGTGTGCCTCTACCTATCGTGAATAAGGCTCACCAAGCGAACCAGTTATATCCCTTCGCCATCAGTCTCATTGAAAGCATCAGAACTTACGAGAGAACATTGGAGAAGGTAAGATAATTGATAATAATTTCTTAGTAATCATTATTCAGAAGTTAAACAATTTCTAGCAAATGATCGATTTCTTTTTTTCTGGATGTTGTTCCGCATATTTTATAAATTATAATAATATAGGCAACTTAAAGCTTTAACAAGTCCGAACAAAATAATAGATTACGCTAGGGTAATAGTGCCAGGTATTGGAGGGTAAATGTTAGAATAATTAATATCTCTAATTTCTTGGATCTCCAATATTTTTAGCTTACCAATCGGAGTCCCCATTGTCCCGCACTAAAGGTAGTCATACTTGACGCTTCCAGGAATTATGCATCTTGCCTATATATGCAAATGCATTATTGTCTGCCTGCTTAGCTATTGTAGATAAATCTGTAATGCAAGATAACACATAATTTTTTTTTTATTGATTTATCTATTTAACGAATGTTACGTCAATTATTTTCAAATACATGTAGGCTTGTACGGATGTGCGGGAGGTCTGAAGCTACAAGTATTTTTAAATTACTTAGAAATTTCATAAATATTCTAAAGGAGAAAATGTAAACCAAAGTTTTAAATGAAACTAATTCGTATAAAGGCGGATATATATGCAATTATAAATTTGTAATATAAATCTATTTTAATAAATTTTAACAAATGAGGCTATCCGCATGTCCGGAAAGTTGCTTGGAGGCAATACATATAATTATTTCGTCTATTGATATGAATATATCAACTATCATAAATATTATCACATATGACTACATTATCTATATTAAATTTTTAAATATGCATACTCCTGAGTTCGGTATTGAATGATAACTTGTAATTTATGTTGTAAAATTGTATTGAGATTATTACGCATTGCAAATTAAAAAAATAATGTAAATCTCTTCTTAGATCGAGGACAAAGCCAGTATTATTCCTTTAGTTGCTGGTATGCGTAAGGATGTCTTAGCATTGATTTCCGAGGTAAGTCACAGTTTTATATAAAATTTATGATATATTCACTATTCTATATTTGCTTTCTATATATCATATAGTTTCTAATATTACAACTGTATTGATTGTCTATATAGGGTATCGCGCTAGTTTGGGAGAGCTACAAACTCGATCAATACGTGCAACGTTTGTCGGATGCTGTCGTGTCGTTCCAAGAAAGGGTCGAAGATCTTTTAGTTGTGGAAGAGCAATTAGATGTGGATGTTCGTTCTCTTGAAACGTGTCCTTATTCCGCAAACACATTCGCCGATATACTGTCAAAGATACAGAAATCAGTAGATGAATTATCTCTGAAGAATTATTCCAACTTACATATCTGGGTAGCAAGACTCGATGAAGAAGTAGAGAAAAATTTGGCTGCCAGATTGGAAGCTGGAATAAAAGCGTGGACTGATGCCTTAACCGGTCACAAAAAGGAAGTTGATCTGAGTATGGACACGGACGCTCCTACACAACCGACGCATAAACCCGGCGGCGATCCTAAAATTCAAAATCAGATCCATGAAGTCCGAATTACCAATCAGACTATGTATTTATATCCTAGCATCGAAGATGCAAGGTTTCAAATAATGCAACAATTATTTGCGTGGCAAGCAATTGTTACTTCGCAGGTCCGTCTCCAAAGCTCGAGATATCAAGTCGGATTGGATAAACCTGAATCAGGCACATACAGAAATTTGCTTACAAAATTACCTACTGGAAAGCAACCATTGGAGGCAGCATACGAAGCTGTTGAATTCAAAATGAAGGATGTTGCAGATTATGTCGATCAATGGTTACGCTATCAAGCTCTTTGGGATCTGCAGCCAGGCAATCTTTATGGTAAATTGGGCGAAAATATTAACTTATGGATGAAGTGTCTCAATGACATAAAGAAGACAAGAACCACGTTTGATACTTCCGACACGAGACGTGAATTTGGACCTGTGATTATAGACTTTGCGAAGGTGCAGAGTAAAGTATCTCTAAAGTACGATTCGTGGCATAAAGAAACTTTGGGTAAATTCGGGACACTTCTGGGTAATGAGATGGCGAGCTTTCACTCTCAAGTATCGAAATCTCGGAGCGATCTAGAACAGCAATCCATCGAAGCAGCTAGTACATCTGATGCAGTCGGTTTTATAACATATGTGCAATCTCTAAAGCGTAAGATGAAAGCATGGGAGAAACAAGTAGACATATATCGCGAAGGTCAAAGAATACTCGAACGTCAAAGATTCCAATTTCCATCTTCTTGGTTGCACGTGGATAATATAGAAGGCGAATGGGGTGCATTTAATGAAATAATCAAACGCAAAGATACCAGTATTCAAACTCAAGTTGCGTCCTTGCAAATGAAAATCGTCGCTGAAGATAAAGCAGTTGAAACAAGAACCACCGATTTCCTTAGTGATTGGGAAAGGGGTAAACCGGTCGAAGGCCATTTACGACCAGACGATGCTTTGCAACAGCTGCAATTATTCGAGAGTAAATTCGCTAGACTTAAAGAAGAGAGGGACAATGTAGCTAAGGCTAAAGAGGCGTTAGAATTGCAAGAACCAGGCGGAATATCGACCAGCGAGGATAGAATGCAGGTGGTATTTGAAGAGCTACAGGATTTGAGGGGAGTTTGGTCAGAATTGTCAAGAATATGGGCACAAATTGATGAAACGCGAGAGAAACCTTGGCTTTCTGTACAACCGCGAAAATTGCGTCAGCAATTGGATACAATGATGGCGCAGTTGAAGGAACTTCCAGCGAGATTGAGGCAATATTCGTCTTATGAATACGTAAAGAAAATGTTGCAGAGTTATACGAAAGTGAATATGCTGATTGTAGAACTGAAATCTGACGCGCTCAAAGAAAGGCATTGGAAACAATTGACTAAGCAGCTCAGAGTAAACTGGGTACTGAGCGAGCTTACTCTCGGCCAAGTCTGGGATGTAAATCTTCAAAAAAATGAAGGTATAGTTAAAGATATTATTCTTGTAGCTCAGGGCGAAATGGCACTCGAGGAATTCTTGAAGCAAGTACGCGAGTCATGGCAAACATATGAATTGGACTTAATAAATTATCAAAATAAATGTAGACTGATACGTGGTTGGGATGATTTGTTCAATAAGGTGAAAGAACATATCAATTCAGTGGCAGCTATGAAACTATCGCCATATTATAAGGTATTTGAAGAAGAAGCTTTAACATGGGAAGAAAAGTTAAATAGAATTAATGCTCTATTCGATGTATGGATAGACGTACAGCGACGATGGGTTTATCTCGAAGGCATCTTTTCCGGTAGCGCAGATATCAAGACGTTGTTACCAGTGGAAACATCTCGTTTTCAAAGTATTAGTTCCGAGTTCTTGGGACTGATGAAGAAAGTCTCCAAATCTCCTATGGTTACAGACGTACTGAACATTCCTGGCGTTCAAAGAGCACTCGAACGTCTTGCTGATCTTCTTGGCAAGATACAAAAAGCACTAGGAGAATACCTAGAAAGAGAACGAACTTCTTTCCCACGATTTTACTTTGTCGGCGACGAAGACTTGTTAGAAATTATTGGTAATAGCAAAAATGTTGCAAGGTTGCAGAAACATTTCAAAAAAATGTTTGCCGGTGTAGCAGCTATTTTATTGAACGAAGACAACACGATTATCACTGGTGTTGCTTCACGCGAGGGTGAAGAAGTTATATTCCAGAATCCGGTATCTACAGTCGATCATCCCAAAATCAACGAATGGTTGTCGCTTGTGGAGAAAGAAATGCGCGTAACGCTTGCTTCAAGTCTCGCGAAAGCAGTACAAGATATTAAACAATTTAAGGATGGAAATATAAATCCACAAGCATTTATGTCCTGGTGTGACAACTATCAAGCTCAAATAATAGTTCTAGCTGCACAAATTTTATGGTCAGAAGACGTAGAAGCGGCTCTTCACGAAGCGCAAGCAGATCCGAGCAAAAATTCATTGGAGAGAGTTTTAATACAAGTGGAAGGCACGTTGAATGTTCTGGCTGATTCTGTTCTTCAAGAACAGCCACCTTTAAGAAGAAAGAAGTTGGAACATTTAATCAACGAATTTGTACACAAACGCACTGTTACCAGACGATTGACCGCTAACAGAGTTTCGAATCCAAAGGCCTTCGAATGGCTGTGCGAAATGAGATTTTATTTTGATCCTAGGCAAACGGAAGTGCTTCAGCAGCTTACAATACATATGGCAAATGCTAAGTTCTTCTATGGATTCGAATACTTGGGAGTACAAGATCGGCTGGTACAGACACCGTTGACCGACAGATGCTACTTAACAATGACGCAAGCATTAGAAGCTCGACTTGGTGGTTCACCATTCGGACCTGCTGGTACAGGAAAGACTGAATCTGTGAAAGCATTAGGCCATCAGCTCGGAAGATTCGTATTGGTATTTAATTGCGACGAAACATTCGATTTCCAGGTAAATACAAAAATTAGCTTAATAATATTAGTAAAGAGAAATATATAGTTTATGTTGTCATTATTTTTTATAGGCAATGGGTCGTATATTTGTTGGTCTCTGTCAAGTGGGTGCGTGGGGTTGTTTCGATGAATTTAATCGTTTAGAAGAACGAATGTTATCTGCTGTTTCTCAACAAGTGCAGACGATTCAGGAAGCACTCAAGAGTCAGATGGAAGGCAAGAAAGAAGGAACCCTCTGTGTCGAATTGGTTGGAAAGCAAGTTAAAGTCTCCACCGACATGGCTATATTCATCACCATGAATCCCGGATATGCCGGACGATCCAATCTACCTGACAACCTGAAGAAACTTTTCAGGTCGCTTGCTATGACTACACCTGATCGGCAACTGATTGCCGAAGTGATGCTCTTCAGTCAAGGTTTCCGATCAGCAGAAAAATTGGCGTGTAAAATTGTGCCATTCTTCAAGTACGTATTTTATACATTAGTATTTATAAGTATTTTTTTATTATTAGCAAATAATATTTGTTACATTATCGAATCTTTCTCTTTTCCTAGGCTTTGCGATGAACAACTTTCTAATCAATCTCATTACGATTTCGGACTACGTGCACTTAAATCCGTGTTGATTTCTGCCGGAAACGTAAAACGCGACCGTATCCAAAAAATCAAAGAAGGTATGCAGAACCGTGGCGAAACCAATATCGATGAAGCCTCGATCGCTGAGAATCTACCTGAACAAGAGATACTTATTCAATCTGTTTGTGAGACGATGGTTCCCAAATTAGTTGCTGAAGATATTCCATTATTATTCAGTTTACTCAGTGATGTATTCCCCAATGTGAATTATACTCGCGCGGAAATGAAAGGTAAATTATATTCCAATAATGTATATCTTTGTAAATAAAGATGATTAGACAAATCTCTATATAAATGTGCGCATTTTATTTCAGGATTGAAGGATCAAATCAGGAAAGTTTGTACTGAAGAATACCTAGTTTGCGGCGAAGGAGATGAACAAGGAGGTGCTTGGCAAGAAAAGGTAATACATTTTTTTTTTAATAGAAAAGAATGCTTAACACTAATTTTAATTATAATTTTAACTATTTTCATACACTATCAATACTAATAAAGAAATACTAATTATATTTACTGAAGATAATTATCTCGTACGTATTTTACAAATACATTAATAACATGCTTAAAGACTTAATTTTCATATTGTTTATGCATACTAAGGATTTGGTCGGTGAGACATGGGTAGAGAAGGTGAGATAAATCTAAATATAATCGTGTCTATAAATATTTTAGAGTCTTTCTTTTGTTATATCGTGAATTGTCTTTATTTCTTGCACTCTTCTATTTATTATATTATTTATTTAGGTACTTCAACTATATCAAATTTGTAACTTAAATCATGGATTAATGATGGTTGGCCCGAGTGGATCTGGTAAAACAACGGCCTGGAAAGTGCTGCTTAAAGCGCTGGAGCGATTTGAGGGCGTGGAAGGTGTCGCTCATGTAATTGATCCCAAAGCGATTAGCAAAGAAACGTTGTATGGCGTGTTAGATCCAAATACGCGCGAATGGACGGATGGTTTGTTCACGCATATATTGAGGAAGATAATCGACAACGTCAGAGGTGAAATCAACAAGCGACAATGGATCATATTCGACGGAGATGTCGATCCGGAATGGGTCGAGAACTTGAATTCGGTGTTGGATGACAACAAGCTTCTCACTTTACCTAATGGTGAACGCCTAAGCTTACCGCCAAATGTGAGAGTTATGTTTGAAGTGCAAGATCTTAAGTACGCTACCTTGGCCACTGTGTCGCGATGCGGTATGGTTTGGTTCTCAGAGGATGTGCTGTCAACGGAAATGATATTTGAAAACTACATGCTACGACTACGAAACATCCCATTGGAAGACGGCGAGGAAGATAATCTTGGCAAGAAAGCTTCGGATAAGGAAGACACTATATCACCTGCATTAACGGTGCAGAGAGAAGTCGCCAGTATCATGCAGAGTTACTTCGCGCCTGATGGTTTAGTAGTGAGGTGTTTGGAGTATGCCATGAAACAGGAACATATAATGGACTTTACGCGCTTGCGAGCTCTTAGTTCTCTATTCTCCATGCTAAATCAAGCCGTTCGCAATGTACTACAGTACAATCACTCTCACATCGACTTTCCTTTGCCGGGCGAACAACTGGAACGTTATATGCCCAAGTGCTTGGTTTACGCGCTTTTATGGAGCTTTGCGGGAGACGCTAAATTAAAAGTTAGATCCGACTTGGGTGACTTTATTAGATCTATCACAACTGTACCTTTACCTTCTCAAAATAATATACCTATTATAGACTTTGAAGTAAACATACATGGTGAATGGTTACCGTGGAGCAACAAAGTTCCTCAAATTGAAGTAGAGACTCACAAAGTAGCTAGTCCGGATATTGTCGTACCGACTTTAGATACCGTGAGACACGAGAGTCTATTATATACTTGGTTGGCTGAACATAAGCCTCTAGGTAAGTGATTACTTGTATCAAATATATGCATTATTATTTTTATGTTTAAATATATTAAATAATTGTTTTTTCTTTTTGCGTATTTAGTGCTTTGTGGACCACCCGGTTCTGGTAAAACCATGACTCTATTCTCTGCTTTGCGAGCACTTCCAGACATGGAAGTTGTCGGACTTAACTTCTCTTCCGCGACGACACCTGAACTGTTACTCAAAACGTTTGATCACTATTGCGAATATCGTAAAACGCCTAACGGCGTTGTACTCTCCCCGGTTCAATTGGGCAAATGGCTGGTTTTGTTCTGTGATGAAATTAATTTACCCGATATGGATAATTATGGGACGCAACGTGTGATCTCTTTCTTGAGACAATTAGTAGAACATAAAGGATTTTATAGAACCAGTGACCAGGCATGGGTTACTCTGGAAAGAATTCAGTTTGTAGGTGCTTGTAATCCACCTACAGATCCTGGCAGGAAACCTCTCAGTCACAGATTCCTGCGACACGTACCTGTTATTTACGTTGATTATCCTGGCGAAACCTCGCTCAAGCAGATTTATGGCACATTCACGCGTGCCATGCTCAGGTAAGAATTTTTTGAAGTATGAAATGTAGACTCTCGAGAAATGGGTTATTATTTTTGCTTTATCTTCTTTTATTTACAATCTTCAATCAAATCTTATGTAACGAAACGCATATGAAGCGAGCAATCGAATTTTATAGTGAATTATGCATTATTCACAAGAATTGTTTATTGTTTATATTTATTTGTAATATTCATGCCTTAAAATACATTTTTTTTTGTAATAAAAACATCCAAATATCAATTAATACAAGAGAAATTTTTCTGCAAAATTATAGATTGACGCCTAATCTGAGAGGTTATGCGGAACCTTTAACGAATGCAATGGTGGAGTTCTATCTGGCCTCCCAGGAAAGATTTACTCAAGACATGCAACCACACTATGTATACTCTCCACGTGAAATGACACGTTGGGTGCGCGGCATTTGCGAAGCTATTAGACCGCTTGATAATCTCTCCGTGGAAGGTCTAGTGCGTTTATGGGCTCATGAGGCTCTTCGTCTATTCCAAGACAGATTGGTGGAGGAGTCTGAAAGAGCTTGGACGAACAAAAACATAGATATTGTGGCTCTGAAACACTTTATGTCGGTTGATCGAGAAAAAGCATTGGCCAGACCAATCTTATACAGTAATTGGCTGTCAAAGGACTATGTGCCAGTGAATAGAGAAGAGCTGAGAGATTACGTTCGTGCAAGGTTAAAAGTATTTTACGAGGAAGAGCTAGATGTGCCGCTGGTACTCTTCGATGAAGTTCTTGAACATGTTTTACGGATTGACAGAATTTTCCGACAGCCTCAGGGACACTTGTTGCTCATTGGTGTCTCTGGTGCTGGTAAGACTACTCTGTCGAGATTCGTTGCATGGATGAACGGCTTGTCTATTTTCCAAATTAAGGTAATTCCATACTACGTATCGTTTCGATAACAAATGTTATATAATATTTCAAATACATTCTTCTATTAATTTATCTTCGATCAATATCTTCAATAGGTACACAATAAATATACTGGTGAAGATTTTGACGAAGATTTACGGCAAGTGTTGAGACGATCCGGTTGCAAAGACGAAAAGATAGCCTTTATTCTCGATGAATCTAACGTGCTGGATTCAGGTTTTCTCGAACGTATGAATACATTACTCGCCAACGGAGAAGTACCCGGATTGTTCGAGGGTGACGAGTACACAACACTCATGACACAATGCAAAGAAGGTGCCCAGCGAGAGGGTCTAATGCTGGATTCCAACGAGGAATTATATAAATGGTTCACCGGCCAAGTTATGAAGAATCTACATGTCGTTTTCACAATGAATCCAAGTACAGATGGTCTAAAAGATCGCGCGGCAACATCGCCTGCGTTATTCAACAGATGCGTGCTGAATTGGTTCGGCGATTGGTCGGACAACGCGTTGTTCCAAGTCGGCAAAGAATTTACTAATCGTGTTGACTTGGAGAGACCCATGTGGAAGTGTCCGGACTTCTTCCCGTCCGTATGCTCGTTGATTCCATCACAACCAACACACAGGGATGCCGTGATAAATGCATGCGTTTACGTTCACCAAACCTTGCACAAAGCAAACACACGGTTGGCCAAGAGAGGCGCCAGAACAATGGCAATTACGCCGCGCCATTATTTAGATTTTATTAATCACTTCGTCAAGTTATACCAAGAGAAGAGAAGTGACTTAGAAGAACAACAGTTACATCTAAATGTCGGTTTGAGTAAAATTGCCGAAACAGTTGAGCAAGTAGAGGAGATGCAGAAGAGCTTAGCTGTTAAATCTCAGGTAAGCATAAACTGAATTCACAAGAAACATTCTTTTGATTTTTTAATGCTTTTTTTTAATAGAATATTTAATAGAATCTTTTATACATCTATATTATCCTGTTTTCTTATAGGAATTGCAAGCTAAAAATGAAGCAGCCAATGCGAAATTAAGACAGATGGTCAAGGATCAGCAGGAAGCTGAGAAGAAGAAAGTGCAAAGTCAAGAGATCCAACAACAATTGGCTATTCAAACAGTAGCTATAAATCAGAAGAGAGACGATGTCATGGCGGATCTTGCCTTGGTCGAACCAGCTGTTGTTGATGCTCAAAATGGTATGTATCTTCATCGGTATTCTTTATTGCATTATTATACAAATTTATTGTTGAATATTTTTAAGATTAATCAAATAATTATAAAATCGTTCAAAATTTTATTTTGAAAAATAATTTGGATAAATAAAATTTATCTTTCGTTGTTAACGTTTTCGAATTAATATTGAAATAATTTTAAAATTATGACATAATTGCTTTCTGGAATGTTTTGCGCTGAGAAATATTTGCATTGAGTGTAGCCGTGAAGGCAATTAAGCGACAACACCTGGTCGAGATCCGATCTATGGCGAATCCACCCGCTGTCGTAAAAGTAGCTCTTGAATCTATATGCCTGTTGCTCGAGGAAAGTGCCACAGATTGGAAGCAGATTCGTACTGTTATAATGAAGGACAGCTTTATTCCTACTATCGTCAACTTCAACACCGAGTACATCACGTAAGGGAGCGACTACTGCGGGCCTGTTGAATGTTCAACGTTCGTGCGTGGGATTCTAATATGAAACAAGCTATAATTTTTAACAGCTTGATACATGTCTCCCTTAATACATGTCAGTTTCAGCGTCGCTTACTTGCGTCGCTGCGTTATTACAACTGCAAGGAGAACGTACAGTAATAATATCTCAGGAGAAGATATTGCAAATGAAAATATTTTATTAAATCGTTTTCATCTCTTTGCAAATGTAAAGACATAACATGTATGTTACTTATGTTGCCTCTCTTAAATCTAACACTATAGGTCAGCTATGCAGGAAGGCCAACATCTTTTCTCGCGTAACTTATTATAACTTTGCCTAATGCATGTGCATCTTCTTCTTCTTTGTACTATATAATGTCCTCTTTGATTGTTCGTACAGCGGTGAAATCGATAAAGAAACAGCATTTAGTCGAGGTTCGCTCCATGGCGAATCCGCCGGCGATTGTGAAGGTCGCATTGGAATCTATCTGCTTATTGCTCGGTGAAAATGCTAGCGACTGGAAATCTATCCGTGCGGTCATCATGAGAGACAACTTTATCAATACTATTGTCTCTAATTTCAGTACCGAGGACATTACGTAAGCATGCATTCATTATTTGTTTTCTTGTTGCGATATCGAGGAATCAGCTGTCACAAACTTAGATATCGCGTACGGTATAATATTAGTGCAGAATTGCAATATTTGATTGCATTGATGATTAAAGTATTAGCTTATATTTACGACGATTTTTAAACATATTTATTGATTTTATTTTTCGTTGTTATTCAATTATAAATATGTTAAAAATATGACATTTTCTTTAGATATTATAATGACTGAACCAACGTATTTTATACTATTATTTAATTAATATATCGTAACAAGTTTTGATAAACATATTTCTTATAAATGCACTTCACTTGGCAAGCAATTTCAAAACTGCTTTAAAAATATAACGTGTATAATAACAAGTTTTAACAGCAAAAACTACTTGTTACAACTACTGTTATTCTTTACTGCATGTTAACAATGTTCGATTAATTTGTTACTAACATTAATTGGATCTTGTTTATTGAAAATAATTATATTAATAGTATATAACAGCATAATATATGAGAAATGTATATTAATATTTTTTATTAGTAATTACAATAAGATTAATTACAATAAGTTTCTAATTTTTGCCGATTAATAGTTTCTGATGATAAAAAAGAGTAATTATACAAAATATTTTTATATGACAAAAATGATATATTACAATAGAGTTAAAAAATTATTTTATTCTCTAAAGATTAACGATAAAATTAATGAATTTTTTAATTAGTGATGAAGTGAGAGAAAAAATGAAGAACCGCTATCTAAGCAATCCCGACTATAACTTCGAGAAAGTAAATCGTGCTAGTTTAGCTTGTGGTCCTATGGTGAAATGGGCCATAGCGCAGGTAAATTTTATCGTTTAAAACCTGAAAAATATATATATATCATTTTATACAATTTTCAAGAACATAAACCTTAAAGATAAATATATTTCCAGATTGAATATGCTGATATGTTAAAGCGAGTTGAACCCTTGCGCGATGAACTCTATTCTTTGGAACGACAAGCAGAAACTAATAAACTAAAGGGCGAGGAAGTGAAAAATTTGATTGCTCAACTGGAGCAGAGTATAGCGTCATACAAGGAGGAATACGCTCAACTTATCTCACAAGCGCAAGCAATCAAAGCCGATTTAGAGAATGTGCAAGCCAAAGTGGACAGATCAATCGCTTTGTTAAAATCCTTAGTTATCGAAAGGGAAAGATGGGAAGCAACGAGTGAAACATTTAAGAGTCAAATGTCGACAATAATCGGAGACGTTTTATTATCTTCCGCTTTCTTGGCCTATGCTGGCTATTTCGATCAACATGTAAGTTTTAGCTCTTCCTAATATTTTAATATTTCTTTTTTTTACATTTGGTTTTGTTAATTTACAACGGAATATATTTTATTTTAGTATCGCCAAAATCTCTTTACCACATGGTGCCAACATTTGCATCACGCAAACTTACAATTCAGAGCTGATATTGCAAGAACAGAATATCTTTCCAATCCGGACGAACGTTTGAGATGGCAGGCGAACGCATTGCCAACCGACGATCTGTGCACTGAGAATGCGATTATGTTGAAGCGCTTTAACAGATATCCTTTAATCATCGATCCGTCTGGTCAGGCGACGGAATTCATTATGAACGAGTTTAAGGATCGGAAGATCACAAAGACCAGTTTCTTGGATGACTCATTTAGGAAAAATCTTGAGAGCGCTCTACGATTCGGTAATCCCCTTCTGGTTCAGGACGTGGAGAATTACGATCCTATACTGAATCCTGTGTTGAACCGAGAACTGAGACGAACAGGCGGGCGCGTACTGATTACACTCGGCGACCAAGATATAGATCTCTCGCCTTCCTTCGTCATCTTCTTGTCGACGAGAGACCCGACGGTGGAATTCCCGCCAGACATCTGCTCACGTGTAACGTTCGTTAACTTCACCGTTACTAGAAGTTCTCTGCAAAGTCAGTGTTTGAATCAGGTGCTGAAGGCCGAACGTCCTGACATCGACGAGAAGAGATCCGACCTGCTTAAACTTCAAGGCGAGTTCCACCTGAGGTTGCGACAACTAGAAAAGTCTTTGCTGCAAGCGTTGAACGACGCCAAGGGCAAGATTCTCGACGACGATTCCGTGATCACAACTCTGGAAACTCTGAAACAAGAGGCCGCCGACATCAGCAAGAAAGTAGAAGAAACGGACAAGGTTATAGCGGAAATCGAAACAGTCTCACAGCAATACATGCCTCTTTCTCAAGCGTGTTCAAACATGTACTTCACAATGGACAGCCTCAATCAAGTACACTTTTTGTATCAGTATTCGCTGAAGATGTTCCTGGACATCTTCACGTCCGTGTTGTCTCAAAATCCGAAATTATCTGGTATGTCGGATTATGGTCAGAGACTCACACAAATCACGCGCGATCTATTTGCCGTCTGTTACGAACGAGTTGCCAGAGGAATGTTGCATACGGATAGGCTAACATTTGCTCTACTGCTCTGTCGTATTCATTTGAAGGGTGTACCCTCAGAATCCACCTACGATAGCGAGTTCACATTCTTCTTGCGCGGTAAGGAAGGCGTGCTTAACATCCGAGCGCCTCCAGTACCCAATCTTAGCTCAGAGCAGCAGGAAGCGATGATGCGTCTGAGCATAAGATTGCCCGCCTTCAAAAAGCTCGCGGAAAAAATTCAGGAGAACTCGGAATTCGGTGCGTGGTTGCAGTCACCTACACCTGAGACATGTGTACCGAAGCTCTGGGATGAGGAGAAGCCGTTATCACCCACAGGAACAGCAATGCACCAATTGCTGATAATACAAGCTTTCCGACCGGATCGCGTGATAGCAGCCGCGTCTCTAGTAGTGGCCTCTGCTTTCAATGAATCCTTCATGCCGGCCGCGGAGGCCGAACTCGATTTTGCATCCGTTGTAGAGGACCAATTGAAAGCGACTGTGCCGGCTTTATTGTGCTCAGTACCGGGCTTTGACGCTTCGGGCAGAGTCGATGATCTAGCAGCAGAATTGGGTAAACAAATAGCCAGCATCGCTATTGGGTCGGCGGAAGGATTTAATCAGGCTGATCGGGCTATAAACATGGCTGTGAAGGCCGGCAGATGGGTGCTGTTGAAGAATGTACATCTTGCTCCGCAATGGTTGGTGCAGCTGGAAAAGAAGCTTCACAGTCTTCAGCCGCACACTAGTTTCCGACTGTTCCTAACGATGGAGATTAATTCTAAGGTGCCAGTGAATCTATTAAGAGCTGGTAGAATATTTGTGTTCGAACCGCCTCCTGGCATACGAGCAAACTTGTTGCGCACATTTAGCACCGTTCCCGCTTCAAGAATGATGCGAGCACCCAACGAGAGAGCCCGTCTCTACTTCCTGCTCGCGTGGTTCCATGCAATCGTGCAGGAACGTCTACGTTATGCGCCGTTGGGCTGGGCAAAGCATTATGAATTCAACGAGAGCGATTTGAGAGTCGCCTGCGACACTTTGGATACATGGATTGAAACTACGGCTATGGGCAGGACAAATCTGCCGCCAGAAAAGGTGCCTTGGGATGCTCTAGTGACTCTTCTCTCTCAATGCATCTATGGTGGCAAAATTGACAACGACTTTGACCAACGTCTCTTGGCTTCTTTTCTGCGCAAACTCTTCACTCCGCGCTCATTTGAAGCCGATTTTGCCCTTGTCGCCAATATCGACGGCGCCCAGAGTAATCAAAGACACATCACGATGCCGGATGGCACTAGACGTGACCACTTTTTAAAATGGATCGAATCACTCTCGGATAGACAGACACCTTCCTGGCTTGGCTTGCCGAATAATGCGGAAAAAGTGCTTCTAACCACAAGAGGAACTGATTTGGTTTCCAAGCTTCTTAAGATGCAGCAATTGGAGGATGAGGACGAATTGGCGTACTCGAACGAGGAGTCTCTAGATACGCCAAGAGAAGCTGAAGCAGATGGTCGACCATCTTGGATGAGGACCTTGCATAACTCGGCTTCCACTTGGTTACAATTACTTCCAAAGAATCTACCGACCTTGAAGAGAACAGTCGAGAATATCAAAGATCCATTATATAGATACTTCGAGAGGGAAGTCAATAGTGGAGCGAAATTACTTCAAGATGTTATCCACGACTTGGAGGATGTCGTATTAATTTGTCAAGTAAGTGTTTTACTTCTATTTTATTACTCTCAAATATAAAATATGTTAATTGTATTTTATGTATTTTTAATAGGGTGAGAAAAAACAGACCAATTATCATAGAACAATGCTGTCTGAATTAGTAAAAGGTATTCTGCCCGGTGGTTGGAGGAGGTATACTGTGCCAAGAGGCTGTACAGTCATACAATGGATTACCGATTTTAGCCACAGGGTTTCGCAACTGCAGGAAGTCTCGCGTTTAGTCTCCCAAGGCGGTGCGAAGGAGATAAAGGTTTATTTCAATTTTCATCATTTCCTTACATTTGCTTCACTGTTCTAGAGATTTTATCACTGAATGATATTAATTATACTATTTTTCAGAAATATGTTTACTCTTCATTGAATTCGCTCAAATTGATTCGATATAAAATTATCAATCGATTGTGATTGGTTTCAGAGTTTCCCAGTTTGGCTGGGAGGTTTGCTGAATCCTGAGGCTTATATCACCGCAACCAGACAATGCATCGCGCAGGCTAATAGCTGGTCACTCGAGGAATTGCAATTAAATGTAACTATCGGAGACGGCGATAACATTGCCACGGATGATTGTTCATTTGCTGTTACCGGTTTAAAACTACAAGGTGCGCAATGTAAAGATAATCAATTATATTTAACTTCGACTATCATGACTGATTTACCAGTCACTATGCTAAGATGGGCGCGATCATCTACGGAGGATATCAGAAAGGGCAAACTGTCCTTGCCGGTCTACTTGAATAGTACTCGTACCGAACTTTTATTTACTGTCGATTTGAATATCGCTCCTAGTCAAGAACCGCACAGTTTTTACGAGAGGGGGGTTGCTGTATTAACATCCACCGCTTTAAATTAATAATTGCTTAATAATTAAAACTGTTTAGAGCAAATTGTATCGTATGTGAAGCAAAGAATGCTATCACGATAAATTAAAAACAGTTTATGACACATTGCATGTTACGATACATTACATGCCATCGTTTGTAAAGAAAAGAAGGCATAGTAACATGCAACTCATTACAAACCTAAAAACATTAAAACTATAAAAACATTAAAGAAATATATATATTTTACACTGAATTGCTTTCGTATCTCCAAAAGATTTTGTGCTGATTGTATAATTAGGAACGAATACTTTTGACGTATAGAGCATAATTAAGTGTACATCATTCATTTATTAGAATTAACATTTTCATGCAGGAGGTTGTAATATATATATAGTTTATTTAATATTGTGTACGTTCAGATATAAATATGTATTCTGTAACAAAAGGATTACATTGCGTTTGCCCAGATGTAAATCAGTTTATAACATCTTACTAGCATCTAATAAAGTCGTATTATAATATCACTTTGTTTTCACTATTTGTAATCAACGTTCATTATACATATTTTGTTTATTTTTTTATGATCAGTCTTTTTATCGATCCTATAACTTATTCTTATTTACCATTAAATTATCTTAGTCCGAATTTTAATACAACAGCCTCTATATGTTCCTTATGAAAAATAATCTCAGTCGAATTGCTCCGTTTTGAGAGATATTTTGATATAGTTTATAATTCTAAATAAATGTCTCCACTGCTACAATTACAGAAGATTAAAGGGTAAAGAAATATGGAGCTCTAAAGTCATAAAATTTGATTGCTGCCATGTTTATTTCAGATAATATGATGCTTTTACGTATAATGAGTATATGTACGCGTGTATTTGTAAACATTTAAGCATGTATATTCACACGTAAAATATTATGCTTTCACTGTGGAGGAGAATTAGAGACCAAACGGTTATCGAACTAGATAGATGCTCTGTCCACAGATCATCGTTTGACTGCCAGTTTTCTAATTCTCGACAATGAAAGCATAATATTTTATTATCACTTTCCAAATAATAGAAACCCAGCAGTTGTTAATTTTTTTTCAATTTCTAACAAACTTGCTTTAGGTTATTTGTGATTCTAATCGGGCAGCATAACAGTCATAATCAACTCTTTGAAACAGTTCGATCAGTAATTCCATTTGTTGAACCAACATTCTTTCTATCTTTTGTTTTTCATCCATTGGACAACTGCAGAAAAATATCCAGCAGTGAAATTCGAACCGAAGCCCAATCTCCTCTGCACTACGAAACATGTGTCTTTGCTATGAATCGCACCGTAGCTTCTGTTGTGTTTACTTCTATTTATTTCTTACAATTATATAGTAGCCAAATGGTGATCTGTGGTAAAGTGGTGTAGTAAAGTAAATAATTATCCTTATCTGATTTTAAATAAAGGAATAGAATTCGTAAGCAAGATTACAGGGAAGACATACAATATCAGAACAGTCAGCATTTAAGAAAATATATTTATTCCACATACATTCAGTACTCTAAACACGAGTAACGGAATTGTGCTAGGATCCGTACATGTATCTGAACAAATCGTTTAAGTTTAGACCATCGTTGATGTTCGATCATTGGATTGTCTTCTATCTGCCATTCGTAAAAGTGGTGATTGTGACGTTCACGACAAACAAAGCAATGTTCTGTATTTGGGATATGGAGGGTGTCGTGTATTATGAGCTGCTTAAACCGAACGAAACAATTACCACCGTTATCAACAACAATTGGAACGTTTGAATGATAATTTGATGCAAAAACGACTATCGATTGCATCAAATCGTCGAAAGGTGATTTTATTCCATGATAACGCTCGGCCGCATGTTGCTATAATCGTGAAACAAATACTGATGGATCTCGAATGGGAGGTTCTCCCGCACCCAGCGTATTCTCCGGGCTTAGCACCAAGCGATTATCATCTATTCCGATCGATGCAATATGCTCTGGAAGATACACACTTCCATAATTATAGCGAAGTCGAAAATTGGGTTGCTGAATGGATTGATTCAAAGACAGACCATTCTTTCGTCATGGAATTCAACTTCTGCCTGAAAAGTGACAAAAAGTCATAGCTTCCGAGGGAAAATACTTTGATTGAGGTATTCATATATTGGATCATCTAAAAAGTATCTGCGGTTTTTTGTCACTAGATGGCGTTAATGGTCAACACATCTAGTGACAAAAAATCGCGGATACTTTTTAGATGACCCAATATTTTGTTATTGAAATAAGTGCTCAAATACAAAGAAAAAACAGTAACTTTTAATGCAACCCCCTAATATATCGATTTTAAAGGGTAATGATTTATTATAACATATGACTTATATATTCAACGAACTTAATAAAAAAAAAACGGTTGCAATAAAAAAATTAAAATATAAATCTTTAATTGCAAGGATCATAATCACGTATATTTTATTATTTTTGCAATAGTCTCAATGCAATTCTAGACAAACGCGTTATACATTACATTTTAATAGAAAGGCTAACTTGTTTTTTTCTTTATTGAGTTAACTCGTGTGACATTTCTCTTTTATCGTGCTCTTATCGTATGTACAAGTGGATATGTGAGAGTATATGGAAAGTTATTGAGAGAAACAACATCTTTCTCTTTTGAAATTTTATTTTGTATTATAATTGTCGTTATCATTACATGTGTATCTCTAAGTTTTGTACAATATAATGTCAAAGTTATTTTGCCCAGGGTACACGTCCAATTATCACAAATGCATTTTACTGCAGATATGTAAAAAAAAAAGTCGAACATCCGAAAGTTCGTAGAAAAATGTGAAAATATCTATGTTGTAAATATGCATTTGTGATACAAAAATAAAATTAACATCTATCATAAAAATAAGTATACAAAAATATATATATATATGTATGTGTGTGTTAATGCATGTGCATATTTATATAATTGTGTACTAATAGAACAGAATAACTTTGGACAAAGAGAAAGTAATTACAACGAGAACATTTATATTAGAAAAACGATTACAACACGAAAATGCAAAATTTTTGGTCTCATTTCTTCTCATTGTTGAACACACACTATTATAATTCAGCTTCATTAACACAAAAGAGATCGTCCACGTCGAAAGAACGACTATCATATTTGATAGAACATTATCTTCATGGATAATTATTGTATGTACGCACGTTTCTATACCAACACCTCATATTAGTTTCTATATATTTGTGAAATGAAGCGAAATATAGTATTATAATAATGTTTCATTTTGGAATTATTTCGGATTATTCAGAAAATAAGAATTTTACAATATTTCCTTGTTCCTATAAACGTAGAATTACCCTTGAAATATACATACGTAAATGTATATTTTTTATATGTAACTTTGCTAAGCTCAATGAAGCCATTATATTGCTGATGTTTAAAAATGATGTATTCCCCTCTCTACGGAAATACGCTAATTTATTTTGCATAATATATACAAAATATATTCGCAGATAAATTAAATATTAAAATGCAATTCCTATACTAATTTTACATAAATATATACACACAAGGTGTTATAAAAACCGTAACATTTAAATGGAGATTCCTGAGATCATCTTGAGAAAATATAATATCAAAACAAAATGTCGAGGCTATTTTTTCAATATAATAAATATCAATAAATTTAAATTTACACACGCGTAATTTTTATATCGATTTCAACAAACAAGAGATAACAATTAGCTTTCGTTTTTAGCACTTTGTATTGTCTCACGCCTGAAATACAAATTTTAGTGATTCGCTAACTTTAAATTATAATTCAAAAACTATTATAGTCTCGACATTTTGGTATTACAATTTTCGTCTTAATATTCTCTACTTTTAAGCTGTTATGGTCTCTATCGGTCGCCCTGTATATATACTGAATTGTTTCAGAATTTCGATGCTAATTGTAATTAATCAATTCGTGGATATAAACTTAGAATTCTCAACTTTTAGGAACTCGATTCAATTGTGTAATTGTGGATCACTTGTATGTGTGATTGTTTCTTTATGCCTTTTATATAAAATGATCAAATCTGAGGTTTATTCAATGTATAATAACCTTATGTGAAATAACTTATAAATATCTACCAATGTAGTCGTAAAGAGCTACCTTTATATACTATCGAGTATGCCAAAAGTTCTTTCTTGTGTTTCATAATCTTAGAATTACTAAATTTATTAATTATATTACGAAATAATAATAACGACACGTACATTTACATTAACAAATTCTTACGTTGCATTTCTTTAAGGATACTTTAATTGTCAGCCATATTAATGAGAGCTTACCTCATATTGTGTAAGAGCGATAGATCAGGAGCCTTGAATTTGAATATTGTGTTAATTTTGTATCAACGTGGATTAATTTTTATCAACCATACCCTGGAGTGCTTAGATTCGTTATGATAAAGGTTCATATATTTCACTTATGGACAGTGATGTGTTTAATCATTTGCAGTACGTTAATATGTGTAAACGGAATTTCTATTGTAACAGAAATTAGAAAAAGATTGGCAGATTAAATTCTGAATTTCTTCATTAATTTATAATAGAAAGACTAACAAAGTTAGTTTACTAACATTCAGCACGAAGAAAAAGTATATTACTGCGCAATTTGCTATTGAAGAAAATTCAATACAGATCAAAAGAAATGTGACGATTATTTTAGAAACAATTCTACATATTGATACAAACATTAACGCTCCAAGAATAACGATTTCTATCTACAGAATGTCGATAAAGTCTGTCCTCATCTCCTATATTTCGAAAACGATTTAAAATTATAAATGAAATACGTTTTCTACAAAATTATTTTTAGACTTGACCTCCTAAACCAGACTCATTTTATAACGGAGGTTTTTATTTTTCTCTTTGCATACGAACATTTAGCCCAATATACCATTTCAATCATGAACTAAACGCAGAAATATTCATAATCTATATTTGTATATGAATATATATCTTATTTCTCATCATTACATAATACTAATGACTAGACTTCATGCCGTGTTGCTATTTGTACTCGTACAATGGTGCCGCTTTATCTTTGACTTCCACAAAATCCTTTTCGACAAATGTTGCAATGGAAACAATATAAATTCGAAAATGTTCAAATAGCAACGTTCCGTTGCAGGTACAACCTATTTCTTCTGATTTTAACAACTTCCTGTATTTGCGCTATTCAATAGTTAAAATATGAAAACTTGTGATATGCCACATATGTATACATCGACTAACAATTTTTGCAATACCGATTACGTAGCTATATGTATTTTTATATATATATATATATTTAAATATAGGAACATTTATTACTTGTACAACGATTACAAAAAGTACATTCACTTGTTAATATTACAACAGAATATCCTTTCTATTGAGACCATAATAACCGTGAAAAGTTAATATTTCATTAACAAGAGCTTCAACGTTATATAGTTTGTACCTGCTAATCGGTATGCTACATGAGTCATGTCATTTAGTTTTGCATGAAAATGTCAGTCTTTATAATGATGATAAGTAGAAAATTTTATCAGAATCCGATTATTTATCACAAGGATAAAGACACTATGAGATGTACACTTGTACAGTAAGTTCAACATTCTTACGACATACGCCGCATATTTTCATATTTTTCGCACACTCTGCACACGCCAATAAATGTCCACATGGCATAAATACAATTCGTACTTCTCTACTATAGCAAATTTTACATAATCTTGCATCCTTGTCGCATGGTTTGTCACCCTGTGATTGGACAGATTGTTCCTCGCTTTTAGCTTCACTTGATACAGCACTTGCTTCTGTATTATTAGTTATTTCAGAACTGATTGAATTTTGAGAACTTCCGCTGGCAGTACTCTCACTATCAGCCTTCTCTAATTTTTCATTCAATTTATCAACTTCAGGTATGTTTTCCTACGCGAAAAAATAAAACAATTTAGAATTAATTATTATATTATGCATTCAACACAATTTCATAATTAAAATATTTATTATAAATATATTAATTATTACAAATTGTATAATTCTATTAACAATAAATATATTTTATTAAATGCTTACTGCTCCGATATATGTTCTCCCCGTAATGTTACTCACAAACTCTATTCCTTTAGTCAAAAGTAGATAAGGACAGTAATCGAACCATTTGGCATGCTCCACCCAAGGATCATCATTTGGCTCCCAATCTCTTAATCCTCCACCACAATGATAACATAATGTTTGATCGCCACTTCCAGTGTAATAGAAACCAGCAGTTGCCAATTCTTCTTTAGTTTGTGACATTGCTTTAGGCCATCTATCATACGATGCTAATCTAGCAGCATAACTAGCGTATTCAGGATGCTTCGGTCTTGATGTGAGCTCTTTCAATGTAGAATTCACTCTTTCTTCAATTTCTCGATCTTCATGATCTGGACCGGAAAAAGGCATGTATATTGAGCCATAAGGTCCACATACATCCATTCCTTTAGGTACAGGCGCTGGAATTGCGCTAGGATCCGTACCGATCGGCACATTGCCGCATGGTATTTTACGAATAAACCTACATTTTCCAGACCACCGCTGATGATCAACCATTGGATTGTCTTCTTCTCGCCATTGGCATATTTCTATATTACATTCGAAACATTTCACTTTGTCGCTTTCGCCAGTATAAAAAAATCCAGCCGCCGCGAGTTCCTCTGGCTTTGTCCACGAACATGGCCAGTTTTTAAAGCTGGTCAAACGAGCGGATTCAAATCGATAATCTAAAGACATCGATGATCCATTATCAACTTCGTCTTCTTCGATAAATATATGAGACTTTATTGGTGATTTTCGTTGCAAATGGTTTCGAGAAAAGATACATTGTTCGATATATTCAGTCATTTTTGTATAATTATAAATTTTGTATATAATTTTGTATATAATATAATTATAAAGCTGTTTCCTGTGAACCTGTAACAAAAAAATATTAGGTGTTGGAATTAATTCGTAGCGTTTTACAAGTGATGGGAAGTACTTTCATTAATGTATTTTTTAATGCTCATGTGAAATAAATAACATTCTTTCATTAAAAACGCTACGAATTAATTCCAACATCTAATAAATGTCAATAGATGCTGAAATTTTATATAATAAAAATTCACTGACAGTTTTACTTCATACTTGTATATAATTTGGGACAAAATGTTGATAAAAATACAGTAAAAGCTGCGCTTTTACCCGGTATTTGTTAATATTAAATTATGTTAGAAAAAAAAACAGCAATATGTTAATACGAGTATTTTTTGTGTCAATTTACTATTTATTTCTGATTGAATTTGTTATCACTGCTGGTATATTGTAGACAGTTGATTTATTAGCAGACATTTATTAATTAATTTCATTAATTATTATGAAAATTGTAAAATGGCAAAGGATTTTTCTATTTGATTTAAACTTCTTACTGTCCACGAGAGCAGTGTTACACTTTTTAAAACCTCTGTATAATATTTAAAAACTATTATAGCCTGGACAATCACAGGCAATATTTGAAATATTTTTCTTGTCTCTTTCACTTTTCTTTTTGTGCAAAATAAATAGTATAAAAAGTATAAAAAGTATAAAAAGTTACAGATAATTAATTTTACTTTAAGGAAGGAAGCTAAAAGAAAGCACATCAGGTATAAAATACCTTCGAAATACGTGCTTCCTGTTTAAATATTCACATCTGTTGAACATTCAAGAAATATCAACGTGTGAAAATACATCGAGGTGAATTTTGTAGTTTAATATATCGATGTTGAATAGCGATAATATGAATAATTATAATATATATAACAATAACGAATAATACAAATAACTGTACATGTTTTTTTAAAGTTACTTACATAGAGATTTACACCCCAACCTCAATTTTCATTGTTCTCTTCGATTATTTACTATAAAAATTAAGATATTAATAATATTCTATATTTCTTTTAGATTAAAATAAGCGCAAAATTTCTTCTTTAATTTCTTTAAAATAATTGTTGGGGCATATTATTTTTTACATTTCACGCGAATGTTAATAAAATATAATATAATAGTAATAAGATTTTTGAACAAACAATAATCATGGCACACTTGAATCGCTATTTTAAACATATGCCATGCATAAACATAAATGTCTCCTATATAAGTATATACGTGCAAGTTCATGCATTAATCATTTTTGCATTTATATATATTACAGCGAATGTAATCTAGCCACAAAATCATTGCTATCGACGAGAAAGTAGACTTCCTTATAAAACTAGCAATGCGTTCGGAAGACTTGCAGCTGCGACACCCGGTACATACATCGAATGCAATGTTGCCGCTAACGCGGCCTCTATTTCTGTTCGTCTTATTACATTACACAGGAACGTGACGCGGAGTGAATTGTAACGGTAGGACCGTCTGCAGGCAATAAACGTGCCCCGGTCTTCATTCCATTTCCATTTTTTTCTATGTCTCCCAATGTCAAAATGATAAATCTCGAGAAACTTCGAAACGAAAGAATACTTTATCAAAAATACTTGGTGATGTTTAATACATTAGAAACTTCGGCGAGCTGAAAATTATTTTGAGAATTATTTTGTGAATTCTCACGTTAAAAAGTATCGACAATCCAAAGTATTTAGTCACACGAAACATAGAGTACAGCCTGTGTTGCAACGACATAGTTTTCAGGGAGAGATCAGGCTGGATCTTAAGTTTGAGTTTTTCTAGCAACATTCCACAAGTCCCGCATCTATAATGAATTGATAGTCTGCAGTCGATGAATCAGGAACCTGAAAAGTCATTGATAGATCAGGATTGATTGAAATCGGAAAATTTAAGAAGTTGAAAAGTAGCCAACCGCGACTGATTTATTGCAGAGATGTCGGTCTTGTGGAATGTCAACCGTATTCGAGAAAGAGAAAGAGCTAGGCGCTGTTAACTCCACAGGATATTTCAGGCAGCGTATCAAGAGGAAATGTCTCGGTCATGGTATCATGAAATTGTATCTTGCAGCTTAACCTTTTATTCAACATATATGTACGTCTCGCTAGTGTCGCTCTAGGGAACGTCTTTTGTCTCCTATTTGTTACAGTCGAGGCGCGTCATGCGTTGGCGTTTCAACAAAAAAAATGGCCTTGGAATATAGGCACATACAGTCTATGCTGCAGTCTGTGTCAGATCGCAATTGAAGAATTTGAGGAGATTAGAATTCGATTAATTCGATAATTTTAATTTTAATTCGTTTTGTTCTAATTGGTTCGAATTCTAATCTTCAATTTACAAATCTTACAAGAACATGTCTTGCGAGTCTTATTCTGCTTAGAATTGATCCGTTACTGTATATAGATAGGCGATATATAGAGTGTCGTTACAAAACTCTCGACAGTCATTATTTAGAGTACAATTATCTATTGGCTAAGAATCGATTAGATGTCTTCACAGATTTCTTTCTTTATGCTTGGTCTTTATGTTTCAACTAATTAATCGCTTCGAATTAGACACAATAATAATCATTATTTGCTATTCAGTTTTTAATTTTGAGGTTCTATTTGGGAGTTCTGTTTTTTTTTTCCATAAAAATTTCCTCTCATTTTATTCGTATCATCGTTTCTTACTAATTTTGCTGAAGTCAGTCATTATGAATCAGTCATTATGAATCGGCGAATAAATCTGAGGATAAATGCACGAAGTCCACATGTCTGTTTTGCAATATTTCGTGTAATCGCAAAATGACACATTGATGCCGAACGTCATGATATACAGGGGAGGCATTTATCGTTCAGATTTCAGAGAATTACAATGACATCAGCGCAAAACCTTCTTTAGACGCTCGCGTCTTCTTCATTATTTCCAGCTGCAAGAGAACTGGCAACGTTGCTTATGTAGGTTTAAGTTAGGTACGTTTGTTGTACAATTGAAAGGTCCGAGTCTAAACGTTGAACTCCGTTGGTTTAATCTTTCAAACTCTGTGTACATCACATTTTGTAATGTACATCAAATTTTTAAATTTATTTGTTGAAATTATTTAACTCTATCGATATCATCTGAGATCTAATCTATGTACTTATATAATAATGTATATGTTGGAAAATAGTTAAAAATTTTGAAGAAAAATTAATTTTTCTGTATGGATTATTTATTAAAGTGCGCATGAATTGAATTGAAAAAATTTTTAATATGGTTCTAATAAAATCAGGTCTGAATTTAGATCCTAGTTAAATTTTGATTGTCCAACAAAATTATTTTCAAATATTCTGTATCTAAATTCTTAGATACTTCAGCAAAATCGTTTTTTTTTCCGTGTAAATATAAGAACATCTGAAATTCAAGAGATACAGAAAACGCGAAAACTTATTTTTAATTTTTATGTCTGAAGGAATTCAAAGAAATCACATCGAAGTTCTTAGTTCAGCCAATGTTTGTTAACTGCGATCAGCTAACAAACATCAACGAAATTAGAAATAAATCCTCCCATATATCTCGAAGATAACATATGGAAGTGAATGATCTAGACGTTAAATGCCATATCTCTTATTAAAGATTCCTCGATAATGATAAACGATATCAAAAGATATAGACAATCCAAATCGATAACACACATTATTTTATTCTCTCGATATAGAATGACATAATAATTTGATTCAGAAACACGTTATCCGTGTAAGGCAGTAGAAGTTCTTAAGAGAGCCACAAAGCCGCAGTATACTCTCAGCTACTTCTTTTGAACATTACAAAACACCAAGATATCCACAGAGGTCAAAATACTGCCATTATTCGTAAATCGATCTATTTTAGGCTACGTTCCAAAACTTCCTCTCCGAAAAAAATTTTACTCAACATATATAGTATTATACGTAACGTATAGATAGGAAGATGACCGTATTTTGATCTCTGTAGATCAACTACTATATATATATAATACTATATAGCATATATATAATCCTCGAAGAATTAGTATTGAAATGTAATCTTCTAATCTAGTATTTTGCCTGGCTCAAAGAAAATATCCCTTGGGATATTTCTATTCAGATAAGACTAGAGGTCAATAATCCTTCGTTTTACATTAAGACATTAAGAAAAGAGAGAAAAAAAGGACAATCCTTTAAAAGGCTTTAAATACATTACAGAAGATTGAAGAAGCAGGTAGAAAAGAGAAAAGAAAATATGAGATTTTTCACGTAGGGACTTTGAATTAAATTTTGATAAATTGTTCAAATGAATCGGTAATTCTGTATACTTAATTTTTTTTAATTTTTATTCTATATACATATATGTATATATTTTTTGTTTTCTCTTTTTCTCTCTAATATCTAATTACAGAATGTCCCACACAATTGATGGCACAAGCGGAAAAAAGAGTTTCTATGAATGATTCTATATGAAAAATAAGTTGAAAATGTAGAATAAAACTTTGATACATATTTTTTTAAATCATTTTGTTATATTGTGCATCCTTAAAGTATCCTTTTACGTAATGTTTATAAATGCATACATTTAACGACGATTGTTCTATTTCGAAAATAAAGTTTTGTATAAAACAGCTTTTTATTCAACATTTTCGATTAATTTTTTTGTAGAGTCATTTTTTATAAAATCTCCCTTGCGCTTCTCGGATATCTTGCATTGTCCATTTCATTTTAGATTACAACAATAAGTACAATAATAGACTGCGGAGCAACAAAGAACAGCTATTATGTTCCAAACAAACAACAGCTATTGTGTTCCAAATTTTACGTTTTGTCATTTATTTGAATTTCATATCTACTTGAAATTCTTTGTTTCCCAGATGATTTTGTTTTGCAACATATTTATTTTCGTATTGTTTCGCAAAAAAATCGTTAGTCAATTTTGATAGAAATTTTGAAAATTATAGTCGGTTTGTTGCAACTGTGATCAAAGTCTCGCTACAAATGCTTTGAAGCATTTGATGGATCAATTAGAAGAAAGAATTTTACAAACTGATCAATTAGAAACGCTTCAAAACGTTTGCAGCATCGCATTAATCGTACCCTGAATCTCTTTCGTTTGTTATTCTTCCACGTAAGTCGGTCGAGATTAGGTTCAAGGGTTAAGGAATTAGCTGGAAACATTCTTTTCAAATATAATTCAAAGAATCAAGTGTACAAAAAGCAAAACGCTTTCACCAGTTTCAAATTACTCGCTTTCTCTAAAAGTTTCTCTAATATCAAATGTCAATTATCAATGCTTATGTTTAAGAAAAAAACTGATCAATTAATTGGATATTTATTTTTAGGATCTAATGAAATATGCCAGAGAGCTCAGGGTTGTCATTCTGAATGCACTTATTAATTCTTGCCTTTAGATCCAGTGAAGATCTAAAGATAAGAACCAATCACTAAGCGATTAATTTTTTCCGCTGAACGCGGTCATTCTTTCCTTTTTTAAACTTGTTTAACGGCTGATCGTTTTATTGTGCCGTATTTGAATAATAGATACATGAACATGCTTAAACATTGAAAAGGAATCTAATAAGGAAAAAAACTTTGTTGTTATTACATGATAAAATTATTTTAAAAATTATACAAGCACCTAGCTTTAGCTCATTTTTTGTACTAATTTTAGGGCGACAAGGAATATGTAACATAGTGAATCATTAACATCCTTATTGTTTGCCAACGTTCACTGTGTTACCTGTGTTACCCTACCTCTTTGTTGGAAAACATCTTTAATTGTGATTCTAATTAAACCTTGCATTAATTAAATTAATTTTTCTTTTTCTCACTACAAATTATTTCTCTCCCGTTACATGGTGGTTTGCTTCCCGCAGACCCGCCCAGCGTTAGATAACAAACGACGCCGCGCAACACTGCGTCAAAAGGTACCGATAAAGAGGGGAGGTAGGAGAAAGATAGGGGAGGGGAGAGAGGAGTGGTAAATGGGAGAGGACAAGTAAACAAACAAGGCAATCAAATTCCAGGCATTTATCAGTTGTCATGGTCAACTGCTTTTATCGAATTCTCGGCTATAATATATATATATATATAATATATATATAATATATATATATATATGATTTTAATATTTCAATTTTTCTTCAACCATCCCGGATGTACTACTTTCTCGTATGAGCGTCAAGCAGGCAAGCGTTCATGCAGATGTACAGATGGTTAAAAGAAGAAGCACAAGGAAGAGAAAGTAGCAATTCTCTTGTTTTTTTTTTTTTATATAAGTTATCAAAGAATGTGATATATTATGATACATTGTGAAAAAACGTACCCAAAGATCGACTTGAGTGACTAAATTGTCGTGAACCGCTACTTGGCTTTGTCTTCCACACGCCACGGCTTTGTCCCTCAGCTCGATCCGTTGCAACCCGTTCTCTCCATCAATTTTGCAACCGTTTTGTTTCGCGAGTCGTGTCGTTTTGCGAACGTTTTGCGTTGCTGTACCGTACGAAGGGCTTCGTTCGAAATAGTTGCCCGTCTCTCGAGGAATTTCATACGATGCGATAGATGGATAAGACACGCACGGTATGCTACCCTGGCCGTTGAAGTTACGTAGACTCCAATAAGCAGGAGGCGCTGTCGACGGCTTCAGCACTTCCTGTAGCGCAATTGTCCGACGTTTATTCGAGCTGCCGCAAATCGTCGCAGCGCCGCCTGCACAGCTTGAGTTGTTATCGCGAGAGTAACGATAAGCCGTCTGTATTATAGCACAGTTGGCTTACAAAAGGCTGAGAGGCGTTTATACTAGTTTCTCTCTGTTCGGTATTGTTACAATATCATACTATAGCACTGTGATAGCCGGCACTGCCGATAGTAGTATTAATGATAGTAGTAACTCGTAGTAACTTGTATCCCCGCTCCCTCCCTTTCAACGGAGTGACGCTATTGGCGTCTGGGTTGCGTCTGAGTCGCGAATCACGAGGTAGGATTTTCAGGTAGGAACGGTCGCCACGTCACCACGAGGCTCCACGAGTACCCTTTCGTTTATGAGAGTCATGAGAGTCATGAGAGTCATGAGAGTCCAAGGGATCTCAAAAAGATGTGAGGCTTTATATTTTCAAGATCTTTTTTTTAAAACGGAACTTGAACTGCCATTTATTCAAAGTTTAAAATAAAGGTGTTTTTTGCACTCTTTAATCGCATATTGTTCCTTGAATGTCAGCCTTTACGATTTTTTTAAATATGTTAAAATTAAAAATTTTTTAAAGCCACTGCTTTTCTATGTTTTACAATGTTTAAAGTATGTTCAGTCATTTTTTTGTGATTTTAAAAAATTTAAGCTGTAAATATGGTAATCAATTAAAATGATGAGGTCATTTTGATCTCTGTGTAACCAACATAAAATTATCAGGTATGACCACGAAGGGTTAAAGGGGAAGGTAATATACGTGATCTATGAGTTGAGGTACTTTTTTATGTTCGACGCTTATTTTTAGCGTCAAAGATTACGTGATAAAACTGACGAATATCAAGCGTCAATTTTGAGCGGCAGCATGAAAAATTAGTAAATACTTTTACCGAGTATTTAGATGAGTTCATCGTCAGTAATCGGCTATTCGGCTATCGTAATTCACCTGATTCACCCGGTCTTACTTCTACATTCTTACTTCTACATTCCTTTGCCTTTGTGTTTTTCTCCTTTTTGTTTTTTTTTATTCTTTTTATCCGCTCACTATTTACCTTCACCTTCAAAAGCAAAAGACTAAGGGGCTACGCACAATAAAAAGGAACAGAGAACAGAATAAGAATTTCAACTTATTAAAAATCATGTATTGTGAATACACAGTTTCTGATATGTTGAAATTCTTATTCTCTGTTTTCTGTTCCTTTTATTGTGCGGAGTCCCACGTTCCTGGAAATAAATTAAAAATTTTTCGATTTTTTGATTTAGAACGAATCTATTCCATCCAAAAATGTATATGCGTATTTTATTTAAAAAGATTCTTTTTTAAATTCAATTGTTTTTATCTATAAAGCGGTATATATTGGTAAATTTTTTATAAATTGTGTTTTCATATCGTTATGAAATGCGAATGAAATTTACTTTTGTTCTTAGAGTTTTAATTTTATTTTGATTGAAATTTTGTTCCTAATATATGATTTGTATTCTGAGAATAAGATTTTACTGCAAATCTAATTATTATATAAAACTAATTCATACAAAAGTGATATGCAATGATTGCCCCACTATATAATTATAAATAAGTTAGTTTCCCTTTTAGTTTCCACTCCAAAAATTTAAAAAGTAATTTTGCCCTCGACATTTTTGTATTATTTTAATATGTTACTTAATTATATAATATAATTTTTCTCCATCTAATCTCAATCAAAATAAGATTTTTATTCGAAAGTCAACAAATCTAATGACACTAATCGCTTGAATTTTTTAATTAAGAAAAACCACTTTACATATCAAGAATTCATCACAAAGTCATCGTTAAAAGTATCCCGGATAATATTATGATTTTTCCTACAATGACTTCTACTTAATGTCCTTATTATGATTTTGTTTTCTAAAATATAAAAGTACAAAACACGAGAAAAAAATACATTATATTTTTTTAACGTTGCATTTATGGAGTTCAAGGGAAAGTTACAAATTCAATACGCTTCATCTGCGGTGACGATCAACACAGGAATGTAAGTAATTTCCTCGCCGTATCTACCCAGGGCGTTGATATGTGTTGGTACGGCTCTAACGACCGTGAAAGGTTAGTACATGCACAGTGGCGACGAGAAGGGTGAGCCTCGACTGCAAACGAAATCCCATTGAAGATTTATCAAGTATAAGAATTTCCAATACGCGGTTGCTCAATGAAATGAATACACACGCCACGTTGCACAGTGATACCAAGGCAGAAAAAATTATTCTTCAAAGTTTTACCTTTCAAATCAATCGCACTATAAGAATGAAGTTTAAGAGTTTTGAATATATCAGTATTGATTGAATTGATTTTTTCTTTTGATCTTTATTTTCTTTATAATATTTTAATCGAAAATAATATATACAATTTTAAATATGAAGAACTCTTCTCAAAAAACAATAAATAAATTATTGTTATTGCTATGAGAATATCTATCTTAAAAAATAAATAAGTTTTAAATTGAAAAAGATTTTTTTGTTACCTAAGCTTCTCTGATGTGTTTTTTTTTTTTTTTTTAGAACGAAAGATAATCTTTTTAATTTTAAGTATTATTAATATAGAGATTCGAGAGAAAAGTCCCGTAAACTCAATAAAATAATCTCTTAAATATCTTGAAAAGTAAGCATTTCTGAGAAAAATATTTTGTACTAAAGTTATGTAGTTTAAAATGCTTTATTTACTTATCTTATCAATTTGACCACGAGTGACGTCGTCAAGGTCAAGTCAAGGTCAAATCGATTTTTTTAAATGGAATGCCCTATTTTTGATGCCAGAATTTAATAGCTGGTGTAAAAAGCTTTTCAAAACATTATAATAAAGTTATTTTTCATTAAGTATTTTTCAAGTTATAAGACTTGAAAGTCATCTTCGTGGTCAGTTAGAAACGTCACTTAAGATACCTTTGAAAAAAGGTGTCTGACCAACGTCGCCGTCGGTCGTATAAACTTGATGTATATTACTCAATAAATCTTGTCTGTCTTTAAATAAAAAATTATAAGTCTAGAATATCTACAATAGAAAAGATAAATAATTTTTTTCTTAATATATACTCGACCGGCTTTACTGGAAAATTTCCTGTGAACAAAGCCGCTATGGGATCAATACGCGGCAAAAGAAAGAAATGTGAACTTTTCTTAAGATAAAGTATGACTAAAGTTATTTGCATCGAACAATATCCGCGCTCCGGGTGACTACTCTGTGGTGGGTCCATTATTTTTGGTTTACTTTCCATTTTTTCTGCAGGAATATAAATGTGACATATAAGTACAGGCGTACTAGAAATAAAAAGAAAGAACTCAAACATGTTTCTAAAATCCAGGCAATACTATATGGACCAAAAAGCAGAATATTTCGCATTTATCAGATTAGATTTCCAGTATTGTCTAAAATGAAATTTCCGGTCATTTTTCAAATCTTCCTTTGCTTTCTTTTTCTCTCTTAATGTTCTACCGACAATATATTGTACTTTCGATATAGTCGACTTTTTTTATTGTAAATTTTAATAGATTTAAATCTATTAAAAAAATGAAATACAATTCAAACATATTTTTATGATAGTAAAAACTCGTTATTAAAGTTTTCACAAATATGTAAGAATTTTTTTTTTAGATTTTTACGTATAATATATAATTCAGAACACAATATAAAAATTTGTGTACTAAAGTTCAAAGACCTATTAGATTCGGACGAAAAATAAAAATTTAATACGGAAGATTAAGAATTCCTCATGTCTGTTTCTAACAAACTATAGATTACTCTAATTATTTCTAAGAATTAGAAAAGCAGTAAGTTAAACGAGATTAAAGTTAATATTACATTGACGAGACCGGGCCTTAACACGTTTGTTACAACAACGGTTGAAGGAAAAGCATTTCCACAGTTCAGAATTTTTCTTGCAATACTTTTACACAAAAACGTTCAAAAAACAAACTTCATTTCTTTACTTAATAAATTTGCATAATCATAAAACGACAAATTAACAATGTCACATAATATATATGACGCCGCCGCCGAGCTGTCGAACAAATCAACATGTCACACATATGTGATGCATGACAGTGAACATGTTAAAACAATTTTATGTACAGGATGTTCTGTTTAGTGCAGGTATCACCGGAAAAGGGATGGTTTTATGCGAAAAAAAAACTACGTGAAAAATCGAAAATGTAAAATAAAATTTTTTATGAGAATAGCAAATTAACGTTATTTGTCGATCGTTATTTTAATATCAAAGTGATCGATATTCTCAACTATATTTACACACGATAAATTTTATTACTTTAAATTATTGAAAATGTTGCCCATTCTGTCGAATACGTCAATTCGTAAAGGCGTAGTTAATAAATGCACGCGTCCTTGGTGAATATTTGAAGTTATTAAAACTAGTACCATACTGACAAAATGACGACAAACAATAGTTTGCTATTTATAAATCAAAGCATGGCACATGATGAACTTTTCGACTCGTTTTCAGTTTAATTTTCCATCCTATATTGCGGATCGACATTTATAAGAACTCAGCAGAGCTCAGTGAGCTCTTTCCAATGAGAAATGACAATGGAATTGATCGTCGTTTCGACATCGAAATAATCAAATTGACATTGATGACTTACATCTGATTGGTATATTCCGTTCTAAAGATACAGACCAAACAAGTATACAAAAGTTCGAGCACTCAGTAAGCAGGCATTGTTCTGAGCGCACATGTACTGGTACCGGCAAATATTTAAGTCAATATTTTTCTGGAAAAATTCTTACAAAAACCATTTACGAAATGTATATCTCCTGCATGTATAGAATATCTTATGATAATGTAGCTCTCGTGAGCAGCTATAAACAGGCTACTATACCTAAAATAAATATTTCTAAAAAGGATCATTATCTTATCATGATATGACTTAATGGATTAAGCGTGACATTTCTAAAATTTATCACATCCGCTTAATCTAAATATATACGCCTACGAGAGTTCTGCGCATTTGATCGACACGCAATCGCGAATGAACGAATTCTCAGAAAACGCTTTTTATATAGGTAACCGCGCCACGTGTAAATTTCAAGGGCGCCACAAAAAATTAAATACTCTAAGCCTCGATCATCATATCTACGTCATATCTACGTCATAAAATTGACTAATAAGCAAGATGTATTTTAATATTAATGTAGTTCAAAACGTACATCCTGTATTATTTCGCTTTCTAAAAATCTTTGTACATCTTGACAAAGAAAAAAATAATTCATACGCATAAATATAAATATAATAATTATTAGAAATACTATTATATATTATATGAGTATAAATATATTATATATGTATATTATATAAGTTAATAATTTACAATTATAAAATATATATATTAGGTGTTGGAATTAATTCGTAGCGTTTTTTAATGAAAGAATGTTATTTATTTCACATGAGCATTAAAAAATACATTAATGAAAGTACTTCCCATCACTTGTAAAACGCTACGAATTAATTCCAACACCTAATATAATAAATTTTGTTATACACATAACATGTGTCGTTTTAAGAAATAAGAGAACTAACTCAACAGGAAATCGTATGTCACTGGCTTTCCTTGAAAAGAAATCCTTGCAAATTCTTGAATAGCCTAAGACACAATTAAGAATAGACAGTAGGATTAGGAAAAAACAGGTTTCAACTCAATGAAATTTTCTGGTATATATACTTGATAGTTTTTGATAGATTAAAATCAATGTTTCTTATATTGCCTGTGCTTTTCAGTTATATCTCAGACTTAAAAGAAAACTCTCAATTATAAAATAACATGTGTAGTCCTCCGATATATTGTCCCGTATCTATATTAATTTACTTCCGAGAAAAATCGACTTAATCGATCAAACACAGGTAATGAAATTCCCTTATAAATGCCCTTATACAAATTTTTCACCGTTTTTAGCTCGTTTTTAGCCCGCGCGAACGATTAATTTGAGTGGTGGAAATGTGCATTTTATTCAATGAATATGAAATAATTAAACTCCGTTTTAAAAAAAAATTGTTTATTAGAAAATGAAACGGGCTAAAAACATATGAGGTCTAAAAATAATGAAAAATTTTTATAAGAGCGGAACGATGTGATAAAATATACTTTTTATTATCTGCATTATCGTACTTAGTGAATGTATCTAAAACGGCTGAAACGAAAAGTGATCTATATATATCTATAATAAGAGAGAAAGATTTCTTGAGCTATGTTCAGATTTTCACTCAAATGCCATCCAAATATCACTCTATCCTTGTTATTTCCTGTTACACAGACATACATCAGGAGAGCACTTTCAAGGAATTTGGACACGCCCATAGGCATACAAAGAGTAAGAAAAATTTCCGACGGTTGACTTATTTTGGAGAGAAAAATACAAAAGGTCCAAATTATAGTTAAAATATTATAAGAAAATCGCAATATAAGGGATAACTTTCGAACAGATTTGACAACAGTATAACTATAGCCTATATAATATTATTTTTATAGCCACATCGAGAAAAACACTTCAATGTTTCGCCACAATCGGAAATAATGATAATTTTCGCCCATCTAATACATTTAATTATGATAATCATAAGATGGCCACATCTTAATATAGACTGTGGTCAAAAACTCGCTACAAATACTTTGAAGCGTTTGATGGATTAATTAGAAGAAAGAATTTTACAAAATGACCAATTAAAAACCCAGTCAGAAAAGATAATGGAATCGACATCGAATTGATGTCGATTCCATTATCTTTTTGACTGAGAACGCTTTAATAAAGCATTTGTTGCATCGCGTTGACCGTAATCATTAAAATATGCCAATATGATACGGTTATTACAATAATAGTTCTTCTCTGTAATAAAAACATGTAGTAATGAGCGACTTTTTGTGTGTGTTATGGTAATCGTAATCGTTTTTTTCGCGCACGAATGACGCAGCGCCTATATTAAGGTGCAATTTTATGTAGCGAAAAAAGCTGATTTTTTATCTCCATTTCACCACAAAAAGCAGCATTCAAATGATCTTTGCTCTTCTTTTGCTTCCTTATCAACATATTTTCACTGGAATTTTGTAACTCGTTATGTAATCGTCATGTACTTATAACGACAATTGTGCAGATATAGTAAAAAAGCTACGCAACTATCGTTATGAACAATTAACGACTGCATATTACTAGAGGCAGGAAGAATGTGTTGCACACACACATACACACACACACACACACACACACACACAAATGCATAAAATCTGTAAAAACTCGTTAAGGATAAGGATTTTCAGAAATTGAGATCTATACTTATGATAAAGGAATTTTTTAAAGTAAAAATCTTTTGATTGAAAGAAAAGATAAAAAGGCGAATTGATGAATTCCATTTCGGATAAAAAAAAGGCTCAGCCTATACAAGAATTGATTAAACTTTTGATCTTTTCTGACGCTGAATCAGACTGCATTCAGCAGATTCATCATTAAATGAGCGATCGTTACTACTGATGTTTCTTTCCAAATTTAATATTCTGATTGGATGATTTAAAAGAATACATCAATAACACTCATTCATTGTTGAATTCACTGAAACTTGAATGCGCCCATTCAATCGCTCAGCAAAGGCTAGCCGCTTTGTTGACTTAAAGGACCAGGCCATTAATTTTAAACCTAACGGGATTGTTCATTGTTGGTGACATGACTCTGATTTTATATATTATTTGAAGGGAAAACTATACAAGATTGCCATCACTATGGAAATTGCTTTACAGCAATTACACAAAAAATGTTTATTTCAAAAAATATCGAAATGAGACTACAAATGAAAAAAGTGTAGTTTTATTCTTAAATATTTTTTTTATACATAAAATCATTCATCGTCGTGAGTTCATTTATACGACTTCGCGTATGCTATGAATGTAATATAATGTAATATAATATATGTCCAGCGATCGAGTAATTATTTGAGGAGGTAAAACTCACAGGAGGTAGAAAAGGAATGCGTTTGATTTCAAGCACGATTATTTTACCTTCGTCCACTGAATATATATTAACGAAAAATAAAATGATACATTATATGCGCGTTTATAAACGCAAAACATGATATATCTAAGAATTTCGTAAACGTACGTTTTTCTCTTGTTGCGCACGAAGAAAACGAGAGAAGCGATAACTAACAAAATCCTATAAATTAATTAAGTATTTGATTTGATCGCTTACATGCTTTAAGCGTTTATAATCATTGTTATTATAACGCAATTTAAGGCCCGTTTTCACAATATATGCGGTTATCTCTCCCATGTAGCACAGATCGCCAAAGGACTTTCCTAAAAAGATCTCTTGAAGAAGACCTCTTGCGTATGAGAACTGAAGGTTCTGTGTATGTGTCAAAACATCTATTAATAAAATTCATTCATAAATTTCTCATAGTAACCTTTGAATCTTTAAGTGACCATATGTTGTGAAATCTGACCTATGTATCCTTTTTACTTCAGCCTTTTATTCCCATTTCTCAACACTCTATTATGATGAATTCGTACACGGAGAGAAAAGAGAAAAGAAGTATTAGCCATAAATATATTAATTCAGTCATATTATATGCTTAATATAGCCATTATCGTATCATATTAATATTGCAATTATACGATTATAGATAATCCAACTTTCTTAATGATAGCATATCCACACTGAGAGAAATGGTTTTATTATAGGAACAAATCAAGGGAAAGCAAATGTGATATTTGTTAAAAAATTGATCGATTTGTTACGATGCAAATTAATTTGTCAATGTAACAAATAATCAATAGTATCGCTAACAAATAAGAGGCTCAAATATATATAAAAATCGTAGACGATTGCAGGATCCCAAATCGTAAGAAATTGATCAATTCTAGTCTATTCTCCCCACATTTTGTGCTTGGTCGGTTTCCTATGACTTAAGCCTTCACGATTTACGAATTCTGTGTAAACGAGCCTAAAGTCTATCCAAAAGATAGGTTAGATTCTATATAATTTGCTTCAACCAATAATTGGTTGGTATAGCAGACTAGTAACATAAAATTTGTTGTCACATATTTATCGATCACCGGTTAAAGTTATTGGTGGTTTGCTAAATTAACAAAATCCTTTCTCTCAGTGCATCAGCTTAGATTGATTCTCAAATGTTTTAAATTTATATAAATTATTACAAAAAAAAAGTTCACGTCATGTAATGGATATTTTATAAACGTCTCATATATAACGTTATACTAACATCTTGAAATGTTACTAATGACACGTTATAAATGAAATGTTCCGTAAACATTGCAAAACATTTAATATATAACGTTACAAGTGTTGCTCGAAACGTCGCGCAACGTTTCATTTGAACACGTAAATTACACGTAAATTACATTGACGTTAAAGCAACTCATAGGGAACGGAATATTTTATTTCGAATTATTACAGGAAATTGTGCAATCCTTTACGTCATTCTTCTGCGTATTAAGCGTTTCTGTATCTGTTTGTAAAATTCAAAAGTTAAAACGCAAAAGTTAATGTGATGTATTATTGCATCACGTCACATTGACAAACGATGACATCATACACTAGGAATAAATTATCCTATTTACACTCGCACTAATTATCCCATTTAGATACGTACTAATTGTAAGACGCGGATATGTACTAAGGCGTAGTTATAAGCATTCTGCAGTATCTATTTTATAAATTTTCATCAGTTCTCATAAGAAAACCTCACCGTCTCTCATCGATTTTAATGAATTTTCGATATATTATAGAGTAGCGATGCGCAAGTTTTTTTTAAGAATCATTTTTAGAAAGCTATTTTCGGAAGTAGATAAAATCTTACGAAACGCATGTTTATTACGTTTGTACGAAATAAATTGATCTTATATTTTCGACAGCCAAGGGCTCTACGTGTACGAAAAGATAGTACTTCATATTTATATTAATTGAACTTGAAGAAAAAATGTTTTGTGTATGTATGCACAAAAATGTTTTTATTAATTAAAATTAAAAATTTTTTATATAATTTTTTGTTAGCACATACATATGAGACCATTTTTATGCTAACAAAAGATGTATTATTGTGCTTAATGTATAGGTTAGAAGATTTAATGAGAAAGCAGATCCCTTATACTAGGAATCCATGCCAAGCCTTAGACTGGCGAGTCATAGAATATCTACAGAGCCGCAAGTTGCACATCATTATACAGGACGAAAAACTTGCTTAGTTTAAAATTTAAGGATCAAAACAACCTTTGGAAATGAGAGTAAATTAAAATATTTAAACATTTAAAAAAAACATAAATATCGTTATTAAGAGAATAAAGTAATTTAAAACTTTGTATAAAATATTTTTTTATTCCTCATAATTTCGAAAATATTTATTGAAAATATTTTGACCTGTAAATATTGAGCAGGTAAAAAGAGCTTTCAGTATATTCCAAGGGATTTTTTTCTGAGAAAATCTCAAAGGAATTGTCGAAATTGTCATTCATCAATTTGAATGGGTTTTGCACATGTAGAGCTAAAAAAAATTTTCGAGATATAATGGAAAAAGCTGAAAACTACTGTACATGATTTCATCACCCCTTTAAACCGTTTTTCCACCCCAACTGATATTTTCTAAATTCATCTCTTTATGTAAGCTACAAATTCACAAAGTTTCATTAAAATCAGAATTTGACACTTCGCGAGGTTCGCTTGTTAGTAAAGTGATGTTGTAGACTAAAATTCTTATCTTCATACTTTTATTGTAAATTTATATCTGCTTTTTTCATTTGTATTTCTTGGAATTCTTATCTTTATCTTTAATTTATATTTATTTTAATCTATCTTGAGAAGGAAAATAAATAGGTTGCGTTTTAAATAAATAATACACACAATTGAATCAGCTATGCAATCATAAATAAAAATAATACTTAATCTATCCTAATCTAATAATCAATAACTAACTAATCTATCAATATTTATCCGTCAACTCGTATGCAGCAAGTAAATAGTATTGGATGAAAAGTTGAGGTAATATAAAAAAAATTGGTTCTTTTCTTATAAAATTTATATTTTTATTATAACTCGTATCACATCGTTTTTTTTTTATAACAATGCAATGCAATTCATGCAATGCAATCAATTTGTAATATAATACATGACGAGATATGTATTTGCATTAAATAAATATAAGAATCATTCACTATAATATTATATTTACTATAATACTGATGTTATACAAATGTAGTTAATAAAATTTATCACATGCATCTCACGATGAAATAAACACTTAAATAAACATTTATTACATGAAAATATTACGCATCTGAAATTCATACACAATTTTGAATTTTATATTACAATATATGCATAGTACTGATGAGTCCGCTAATGAGTCATCTCATTAAGCATTGTTTACTCAATTATTAAATAAATTTATTCAACTGAATTTTATTGATGGTAAAACTAAAAAATTGAGCTTGATTTAGATATTAGAATTATCGACAGTTCTAGCTACTCGCCGCTAAACAGACGCTAAACAGACAAAATTTTCCGATTGACTTAGATTGCAGTAAATTGTTCTTAATCATCATATCAGATGAATAAACATGTCTAAATGTATCTTTATTAAAAAAATATATAATTCTTTATAACTACATGATTCTCATACGTATTGTCTAACATGAGCTCAATATTTTGCATGCAAATATGTTTCACGCTTCTTTTTTTATTGTAATGCAGCCTTATCGTTAGACTTCAGTCAAATTTGAAAAAGGATAGTTCGCTTATCAAGAATATTGAATTAAATTAAGAAACGGTAGTCGCATTTAATAGGGATTTCACTTTCGTGATCTATCTGTATCGTGCACAATTTGCTCTTCTCCTTCTGTGCTAATATTTTATTGATAAATTTGCATTCGGGGTACCACCTAACATGCTCTTCCACGGGATCATCCGTTCGTTCCCAAGCTCTCAGACATTTTCCACAGTAGAAACACATCGTTTGATCAGAAGGTTCAAAAAGGCCGCTAAGATAAAAGAAACCAGCTTTAGCCAATTCTTCTTTTTTCTCACATATCGTATCGCAAGTACATATTGCGAAAGAGCGTAATCTATGCTCATAAGAAGCGTATGTGGGCTGTTTCGAACCTAACACGTCGCTGAGCTTGGCCATGAAGTAGGAGTTCGTATCGGCGTCCCAGAAGACCGTAATGTCAATATCTTCATTCAGATCAGAAGGTACGGAGTGACTAGAATTCATAACATTTTTAACCTGCAGATCATTGTCCGGAGCAGAAAGCGCCATGTACTTGAGGCCATAAAGTCCGCAAATATCTTCTCGTTTGGGTTTAGAAATCGTGCTAGGATTGGCGCCGATTGGTACATTTCCACAAGGAACATTCCGGACAAATCTACATTTTCCAGACCAACGTTGATGCTCGGCCTTGGGATTATCGTCGACTATCCAGTTTGACAAAGTAATTTGGCATTCAAAGCATTTTACTATATCTTTCTTTTTGGTGTAGAAGAAACCGGCGGCCGCGAGTTTTTTGGGATCCATAAATGACACAGTCCATGTAGCGAAAGAATGCAATCTTGCGATTTCAAAGCAATGATCCAAATAATCTACATCATCAGATAGAAGCTTTTCCAGCTCGGAAATTGCTCTACAGAAATACTCAAATGGCCTCATTTTTTTAAAATAAAACGTCCGTTTGTGTAGGAATCTGCAAAAAGAAGAGACAAACGTTACTTATGGTAAATTTTTCTGTACATTCTTTCTATTGCCTGCTGTTCGACAAAAGTACGCGGGAATATTTATTTTAAGCGTGTAAAATTGTAGATAAATAGATCCGCCCGTTATTCATCAATCACCGCCTGTCATTTAATTTTCGTGATCTTCCTTCAAATTCCACGATAATATTCTATCTTTTTTCAAAAAGAAGAAAAAAGTTATATAAGAAAAAAGTTAAGCCTATCCGTCTATCCGTTGTACCTGTAAAATATAATACTTGTGAAATACAATAAGTAGACGGAGATAAGCACGATTAACCTTTCTCTTTTAAAAAAAGAAAGAATATCCCCAATAGCACAAATTCCCAAGGGACATTCCAAAGAACGTTCGAAGGATCCCCATATTAAATGATGTCATTTGTCGGCTTGCTACCAGAATACGAACGTTCGTCAAAAAGTCTCTCGAATAAAGTGTGCTATTAAGGATTACTATGGAATTTGAAGAAAGACTCACGAAGTTTAAAAGAAGACTGACAGGAGGATCTCTTTATCTACAATTATACATGCGCGCATTTAAAATAAATATTTGTCCTATCTAAACCATTTCTTATCGAACACTCGATCTCATGCTCTCTTTATACCTTTTACATAATCTACAAAAAAGCGCATTCCACAATACTCAGGGTTAAATTTTTTTCTATTCGAAATATAGCGGCAGAGATAATACAAAAATGTGCTGAGAAAATCAAACTTATTTAAAATATATTTTGAAAATCCTAATAAATTTAATATCTCAATCAATGTTATTAAACTAAAACAAATTCAATTTGCTTATAATATAAAATAGCTTCTTCGACCGATTTTATAATACTTTTCAAATAGCACGAGGAGCGAAATAAATAATATAAACTTACACCTGCGCAAAGTTATCGTTCTTCAGCATTTATATATATGTATATAAATATATATATACACTTCACTCAATAATTTTCATACGAAAGACATTCGTCGCGTTGGAACGTATATACATTATGGCGAGGTATTCTCATTTGTCATCTAACTTGTTACTATCACACCAAATACAATAATTATTACGCGATAAGATAGGTATTTACGCTCTTTGTTTTCTGCGTGTAGAAGTTCTTAATAATCACGGAAATACAAGGAAGGATTATCACTACATTCTTTAGTCGTTATGCAATATAAGCGAAACTATATTTGTAACATTCTATTAATAGCGCTGATTTCTACGACGAATTATGTAATATTACGTAAAATCTTTAGATATGGATTTATTTACCTGCGTTATTTTTAACGTAATATCAGTGATCTACGTATATTTATATTTCATTGAGAAAGTTTTATACATTTAAGAGAACTTAATGATGCATAATAATTGAATAATTAATCCAAATCTAAGGAATTTAAATAAGTATTAATTCTTTGCAATTAATTCCTTACCGATAAAGGATGATATTAAAGGTGCAATTAAAATGAAATTTTTATTAATGAAAGCGTTTACTTTAAGCAAAAGAAATTATTCTATTTTTTAGTAATGGAAAAATCAATTCTTAGCAAGAATCTTATTTATGGTAGCGCTTTTAATAATTTCTAAAGTTAAAGGTTAATCTAGGAATGTAAATTTTCTGTAAAATTCAGAGATTATCCTTATTTGTGTAGACATTTCTTCAATAGATTATCGAAAAATGAGAAACGTAATTGAGCTAATATATCATGTTTACCCTCTTGGATGATTTTCTAATTACGTTGTCGCTAGAAGCCATTGTGTTCGACAAACTAATCTGCCTGATACAATAACTAAATGACCTTTGTCAGGTTATCAGGAAAAATAATAAAGATTATAGATATAGTATCGCGATAAGATTTTATTATTATTATTGCAATGTCCTCTGTATCTTCGTGATAATATTGTTCAATAAATAATTTTTTTACGTCCAAGAATCGGTTCACATAGGTTTTTGAGCACTGAATATGATCCCGTTTACCAAATAGTTCTATCTTTTCACAAAAAGTTGAAAAATTTGTAATTGAAGTTGCAAAACAGAGTTACTTTAATATATTGGGTCATCTAAAAAGTATCCGCGGTTTTTTGTCACTAGATGTGTGTTGATGGTCATATATCTAGTGACAAAGTACCGCGGATACTTTTTAGATGACCCAATATAATATTTAACATATAATATTTTAATATATTAGGTGTTGGAATTAATTCGTAGCGTTTTTTAATGAAAGAATGTTATTTATTTCACATGAGCATTAAAAAATACATTAATGAAAGTACTTCCCATCACTTGTAAAACGCTACGAATTAATTCCAACACCTAATATGTTTCATTAAATCTACGCGAGCATATTAAATGAAAAAAAGAAAGAAGTAAGTTGGAAGGAAGAGCAGTTCGGATTTAAAAAGGAGAGACGAACAATGAACGCGGTATACATTATGTATATGTTAAATTATGTAGTTAACAGAGAGCTGAGCAGAAAGGAAGGAAAGATATTCGCCTTCTTTGCTGATTTGAAAGCAACATTGACAACATAGATAAGAGAAAGCTAAATGAGTTATTGAAGAGGATGGAGATAGAAAAGAAAATCTGAGAAAAGGTCATAGACCTTTGTCCGTCCAGAATTCTTTTGTTATCTATTCTCTAATCACATTTCTTTATACGTCTTAAGTCCAACTCTATTTAACATATGCACATGTGTGTGCATTGTAATAAGAAAGGAAAAATGTTGATCAATTATGTATGCTGACAATTATGTGTTGCTGGCTGATAGAGAATCAGAGTTTAAGGAACTGTAGAAAAATCGAAAGTAATGATATTCGAGAAAGGAAAACGCGGAATGAACAAAAGAACATAGAAATGGGGAAAAGAGAATAAAGAAAGAAAATACTCGGAATATACTCTATAGAAAAATGGAAAGGCAGAAAAGCATTAGAGAAAGGATGAAGAAAACAATAGTAACAATGAAAAGGACGTGGAGCATTGAAGAGAGATTATTTAAAAATGATTTCAGGAGAAAAATGAAGATATTTGATTCACTGGTGGAAAGTATTGCGCTATACGAAGCAAAGGTGTGGGGCTGGCTAGAGGATAGGAGACTGAACGGAATAAAAAAAAATACGTGAAGTGGATTTTAGGTTTAGAGGGAACTACATAGTGAACTACATATATATATATATATATATATATATATATAGGTGTTGGAATTAATTCGTAGCGTTTTACAAGTGATGGGAAGTACTTTCATTAATGTATTTTTTAATGCTCATGTGAAATAAATAACATTCTTTCATTAAAAACGCTACGAATTAATTCCAAAACCTAATATATATATATATATATATATATATAGATATATATATATATATATAGTGAAAGAAACGAAAATAAGAGAAATAAAAACGAAAGCGATTAGAAGAGCAATCAAATACGAAGAAAAAATGAGTACAAAGAAAAAGCTATACAGGAATGCATAAAGGTTTTAAAAAAGAAGCGGACATTAAAAAAAAAAGGGCAACTGAGAGAAGAAAAGAAGGGAAATGTTGGAGAGAACAGAGATGAGCAAGGAACAGGAGAGGGGAAAAGAAAGCGGAGATAAAAGTAAGCTGAGAACTTGAGTGAAAAAAAGAGAAAAAGTAATAGAGAATAAGGAGAAGGAAGAAAGAAGAATGAAGATAAATGAGTTTAGACACAATTGTATAAAATATAAAAGCATAGAAATGACAGAAAAATTATCAAAAGGTTTGGAAGGAAAAAAGAAGTGGAAAGACAGAAGTCTGATAGCCAGATACAAATGTGAAAGTGAGACGAAGGGAAGCTCCAGTATTGGAGAGAGATCGAAGACAGGGGTTGCAGAATATGCCTGGTAGAGGAAGAAAGCATATTCCACATATTAAAGGAGTGTGAAGCGACAAAAAATGAATTGCAAATGGAAGAGTTTATAGGGGAAGAAGGCAGAGAGGGAAACAATAAAGAGGATAAACAAGGAAAGAGGTGGAAGAAAAAAGGGAAACAGAGAGGAAGGAGAATGTTATGTAAGTGGATGTTTAAGATAATAACTACATGTATTAACGATGAGGAGAATTCGGTCAGTACAATAAAAATATTTTTGATACACAGCTAGTCAGTCAGAAATATCTGGAGTGCAAGAGTATCAAGCCATTAGGCTTAGCGGGTATATATAAACTATGTTAATTTGTGATAATGGGCTAAACTAGAATGTAAGACAGGCTAGTGAGTTCACAAAATAGATAGTTTGTTTTATATTCGTTTGAAGTTTAATTAAAATTTATTTAATATAATGGAATGGATCAGAGATATAATATATAATAAAATAATAATATATAATATAATGTATATGTTTTGTTTATATGGATTTTAAGGAATGTAAACTGGAAGCTAATCCTAAGCTGCGAGACAAGGATTAAAATAAATAAATAATAAATAATAAAAATAAAAAAATATGTTTCATTGCAATTAAAATTAAATATTTGTTAATATTTAATCCTTAAAACAAATTTATTATCGACTATAGCTAAAAAGATATCTATAATGACGTTAATATTAGATTGCGTCAGAGTTATCTCTCATAATACTCAGCAAATATGCTGACGTTATTTTTCGTCATTTTGACGTCAGAATAACAATTGACGCCAGCTTGTTGGATAAGTTATTAAGAATTCAAATGTTTTTTGAATGTATTATTCAAACTTAAAGAGCTTAAAAAGCTTTCAAGTCGCTGAGACTAATCTGATAATTACGAACATAATTATGAACTTGACAATATATTTAATTTTGACACAATTACCTGACGTATGTAATTATTAACGTGATTTAAAAAATGAACATGCTTAATTCTCCGTCTGCAATTTGGATTAAATCTAAAAATATGATTGCAGCCGTAGAATTAATTTTGTGACTATTATAATAAAACTTCTTCAAATACATGGTCATATATATATATTTATACTTTACAATATAAAAGATAGATATTAAGATAGATTTATTTTATAATTTTAACTACACACAAATTTCTCAAAATTACAACAAGATCGATAAAATAATTTGATAATGATTTGATATGACCGTATTCAGCGCCCAGAAAACTATGAATTACATATTTTCGTTCTTGTGCAATTTTTTTTCCTTAAACAGGCTAATTAATTAAGACTAGTTCGAGAGAAGTACCTTATAATCTGATAGATTTCCTACAATGAACCCTATAATCCTGTACAGAACTCAATACTTTTCGAAAACGATCTACAATCTCTCGCTGAGAGATCTCAAGACTTTCTTTCTGGAAATTTCTTCCGGATCGATTCGTTCCTTCCGGAAGCCAACTGTAATTTTGAAATGATGTCCCTCAATCTCTATTCGAAATCTTACATTTGTCCAACCACTTTCCTTTTCAACCACTTCAACTTTTGTTGAGCCAAAGTATAAAGAATGAACATAAGAATTACAAGTTAAAACGATAATCCAATTCCAATAATCTCATAAGATGAAATCCAGCCGGCAAAAGAGAGAGATGAACAAAAGACAAGTGAAAGATTGAGCGAAATAAAGAGAAAGGGATGAATGTAGACTGCATAGAGCGAACGGCGTGGAACTAAAAGAATGTTCGCGTACCACGTTGTGCCTTTGTACGAAAGAGAAAGAATGTCATACATGCGTCAGTGACGTAGTCGGTGCGTGTACGTTTCGTGAATTATTCGCGTCTTTTTCGCAACACTCTTTATCGCTAAGCGGAAGAGAAAGAAATAAAGAGAAGAGAGAGAGAGAGAGAGAGAGAAATTTCCCGGTATCCGAATACAAAGGTGAGTGAATGATAATGAAAGAGAGAAAGAGAGAGAAAGAAATAGAAAGCTGATTGGGAGGTTAGAGAAATCGATCTTTCTTGGAAATTAATAAAGTTTATCGACGTTGACACACGAATAAAGAGAAATGATTGGAAGGAGGAAGGAACGAAACAATCATTCTTATCTATCCTACTTATCTATCCTAATCTAATCCTCTTATCTATCAGTACTTTTCTGTTAAGGCATTATCGTTTCTCCAATTCAAATGATTTAAGTGAATCAAGGCGTCAACATACCGCTGATAATAGCTGATAAGGCGTGTGTTGCTATTCCTCTCCCGTTGCTATACTAATCCCTCACGGAAGCCGGTTGTCGCGACGATTTTTTTGCGATGCTCTCCCGAAGGTGCCGGTATGTCACTGGTGTTTCAGAGGTATCGCTTATTATCCAGGCTATCCGTTGTCCACCAAGATCCAGTATTGCTCACAGTCTTCACTCAGTTGCCCGGAATAATGAAATCCGCGACTTAACTCGATTTGATCCTGATGTACTGGAGAGATACTACGAGTATGATCGACGCGCGGAAAATACTCCGGGGTAAGAAACCAAGCTACTGATTTTCTCATTCAGGCGAAGTGGAAGGAAGGGAAGGAGAAAAAAGGGTGGTAGAGTTTTCACTTTTTCTACCAATTCCGACAAAAGGGCTGTCCTTAATGAATGGTCTGACAAAACACCGAAACACACCGTACCTTGCCACAGGCTAGGATTCTTCGAGTGACTGAGATAAGGCAAGAGAAGGGTGATAGTAGTGGGGAGGGTGAATAGCAAGAAGGGCAGCTCTGACAGATGAAGTCACAACATTGCACAGTATTGGTCGATCTGCTCCTTTTGTAGGGACTGTTGGAAGTACCTGGCAGTAGCTCCTGGGAGGAGCTAAGAAATTGGGGACAGACTTATCATTAACCCTTACACCAGTTTGGTGTCTCATTCATACAAGCATGGGTATTAGAATCCGTCCGTTTCTTTCACTTATTCAGAATGATTTTTAAAAAAATCTCTGAAAATTCACCAACATACTTTCAACTTTCTAGAATAAATATTGGCACTTCCTTTTGGAAAATAATAAAAATGTAGTATAATTTATAATTATCGAAAGACTCAACCCCCAAAGAAACTTGCACAAACAGGAATCGCTCGATGACTCATGTTAGTAGGGTAAGAATAAATTTTTAATTAATTTCTACAATTTTTGGCTAATCCGAAAATTATTTCATGTCGAGTACGTGTTAATTATAATAATTTTTTTTTTCGAAGAAAGAAATATGATTTTGTCCTCTCGAAAAAAAATTAACGTTCGAATCTTATGTGACATTAGGAAAAGTTATTTAATAGTAATGACAGGAATCGCGTAATATTGAGAAAAATATAAAGAGCATCTTTTTTTAAAAAAATAATCTAATTTTGAAATTAAAATAATATATAAAATATATAAAATAACATATAATAACAATCTAATAATAAATTAGAAAACCAGAAAAAGACAGATCTATTATAAAATAATCTGATTTTGCTTTTGCGGAATAACTCTGAAATTTAACTCTTATTCGATACTTTAAGAATCGCTTGATAATAAAAGAAATAAAAATGGAAAATTCCTACTGTAATCGGTGCGATTATCTGAATATGTGTTACGATATAATGAAGTCCAGGAATGCGACTTGATAAAATTCTATGGTCAACGACAATCGTGTCACTTAGAAAAGAAAAACTCAAGATACGTGTGAAATTTTATATTTTATGTACATTTAAAGTATATGACACATGACATCGGTTCGCGACGAATTTCTATTTTACAATGCTTTATATACGATATATTATAAATCTAATATAACATAAAATCTTTCCTTGATACTTTTACATAACTGTTTGCTTATACACAGCTAATTACTACACATTTTCGCTTCATAGACATTACGGATATCACATCTATATTAATCTCTATGTCATACTTTCAATAAAAGGAAACAAAACTGTACAAATATGAAGATATTTTTCTTTGGAATGATTCTGGCCGAATTTGCTTTCTTAGGCCAATATTAAATTCATTCGTTTTTAAATTGTACATTAAATATTTTGTAACGTAAATTTTTCCAAGCGTGTTAATTGACTGCAGAACACAGAAGTTCTCAATCTACTCGATAATCAATCAACAGGCTTGAAAAATTTGTTGTACAAAAACGGATAAATGTAATATTGGCCTTAAGCTTACGTGCTAAGACTAGAAATTAGTATGGACAGCTATATATATACATATATATGTATTATTTCTGTCATTCGTTTATCTCTAAAATTATCAAATTGACAATCGTCTGTCGATTTGATCATTTTATATTTTTTGTACTCTCGGCAAACGTAACAACACTGATTTCTATATTGCTTTCACTATTTTGTCTGTTATCTATATTATCTATGAGAAACAACGTTCATATACACATATATTTTATCATAATGCGACGTCGTGGAGACATATCAGCACTAAACGAGATTGTGTTTCTATTTTGTACATATTCTGATAAAATATATTTTAAGCAACCATTTGAATTTCAATAGTCTTATCAGAAAGTTTTTAGGCTGACTTGTTTCATCAATATATACTCAAATAAATATCTTTAAGTGATATTTTTTATTGATTAGATTATATCTTTATGACCGAGTTTACGATATATTTAATGTATACTACAAAGATATTAATACACGAATAATATAGATTTATATGTCCAAGCCAATAATCTCAATATGATATTAATAGAGATTAATATTTTACGAAATTAACAATGATATAATGATTTATCATTATATCTGTAAAAATTGTAATGTACACACAAATAATAATTATTATAATTCGATAATAGTAACTTCAATAATTGTAACTCAAATCTGTAATCAGTTACAATTGTTATTTTTCTTTCCAATTGCAAGTTTTCTTTACACTTTCCTACTTTTATAAAATTAGCTGAAATTTACGTTATTGTCATTTTCAAAATAAAATTATAATAGATGAAAGACATTTTGTGTCCACAATATACATATAAAACAAAAATTAAATGAAGAAATGGCGTGATTTCTATATCTTAGTCTCTTCCATCAATCTTCAATCACACTTTTTTTACAAATCAAGTCTACTTTTATAAAATTAGCTGAGATATTTTAGTTATTGTTATTAAAATAAAATTATAACAGACGAGACATTTGTAAATAAAACATTTCAAATAACATAAAACAGAAGAAATAATGTGGATTTGATTTTTTAACAATTCTCATCAATCTTTATTATACTTTGCAGAGAGGCTTTAAATTAGCGCTAGATTATGCTCGATTCATACAATTTATAATTCGTTTGTCATTAATAATTTGCAATTAATTAATTTTGCAATTAATAATACATTTCATTATTTGTTAATATCTTCACAATCTTTTAACGGTTCATAGTTTACAATCCAATCGTTTAAATCACTATGAACTGAACAAATTTGTGGTATAATATTTCATTTCCTTCGATTTCATAAAAAAATCATTGGCAAATCTCAAATAGCAAACTGCGAATCGCGCATAATCTGGCGCTAAATTTATATGTATACTCTACTTTAGGATAAGAAAATACGGACATATCCATGAATCCTGAATCTACATAATGGACATCTCGCAAAAACCGGTGCGCAGTTGCTACATGTTGCTAAATGTCCACAAGGTAAAAATACTATGGCTAATTCATGATCCATACAAACTTTGCATAAACGAGCTTCCTTCAATTTTCTGTTTTCCTCTTGCAAAGCCACTGCAAAAAAGCAATACGAGCTGTTTAGTTACATGTATGCACATTTCTTTCCAAGAGATTAAATTACGTTTGTATAAGATGTAGAAGACAATGATATAGCTTTACAAGAAATCTTTCACACAAAAGAATATTGCAAGAAGTTGTATCAATTAAGATTTTTTTATTAATTTTATCAACTTATTCCTGGAAATGTTGATAAAATGAACTAAATTAATAAAATTAATAAAAAAATCATCACAACTACAATAGTATGATAATGATAAAAACAATAGTAGATGAGTGGCATGTAACTGATTTCACAGATAATATACAGATAATATCATATAATAATATATGATATTTATTTGTTAACTTACTAAAATCATCTGATTCATCATCCGTTTTTTTCTTCTCGAGATCTCTTTCAAATACATCAGATTCCTGTGTATCATTTTTATTTGCGGAATTATTAGTCATTTGTATAGTAACTTGATTAAACAAATTATTCAATTCTGAAGTAGGTGAGTTAGAAGTGCTGTTATCAAGGCTAAAGATAAAAAAATATAATTCTCAATGGTACAAATATAATTCTCAACAATTCGATTATTTCTAATTACATGTAACATACGTATGCTGTATTTTATATACCTATTATTCTCTTCCATAACTTGATGGTGTAGAACATCTTGTATCAGTTGTGCAACATCAGTATACGGTATACCAACTCTTTCCATTCTGTTCTTTAGAGCTCTCTTTACTCTATCTACTTGCAACCCAATTTCAAGAGCAGCCTATATTGAGAGAAAAAAAGAAAGTCATATTAAATTAATTAATCTTAATTAAGAATAATTAAGAACATTTGAGTTACGTTTTCAAATCGCTAACAAAAAAATTTCATCATCAATGTTTTTATTATTTTCTTTATATATAAAGTTTGAATTGATAAGAATATTGCGAAGTTTTCTCTAATTTTAATGTGATACATACATATGTACAATTTGATCATTTTACTTGCCATAGCTGGAGCTGTTTCTAAAAGTTTCTCTACCTCTGCATTCGTTATTGATACATTGGGTTGTAAAACTGTCGAAAGAGATGCAACCATAGTTTTAGTGACATCTACTGGCATACTTGATTCGCTAGGTTGCGAAATTGTCGAAACAGATGCACCTAAAGTTTCTACGATATCTGTCGCAGATGCTATTGTATCATCTGGTTTGCTATTTTGTGAAGTTGAAACAGATTCAACTGAAGACTCTGTGGCATTATCTTCTGGCATGCCAGTGATAATCTGTACGAAATTTAAAAAATATCACATGTTACATGATGTATTGGGTCATCTAAAAAGTATCTGCGGTTTTTTGTCACTAGATGGTGTTGATCATCAACATCATCTAGTGACAAAAAACCGCGGATACTTTTTAGATGACCCAATATAAAATATATCTTATGTATATATTACATAATATAGACAATATATTATTTTTACAATATAAAATTTATATTATCTAACTACTTGTATTATCTAACTAAATTAATTCATAAAATCATAAAAAAGTGGAATATGACAATTACCGAAAGATCGAAATTTCTATTATCAACGCAATATTTAACAAAGTCTTGTCCACGCACAAGATTTACAAAGAAACAACTTGAAAACCATCGTGCATGTTCAACCCATACATCATCCGTTGGTTGCCAATTTCGTAATCCTCCATCGCAATGAAAACATCTAACTTGATCTTCATATCCTATATCAAATACATAAGATTAGGACAAACATTTCATGGGAAAAAAAGATCTAGTAATTTAAAAGATAAATATAATTCTGACCGCTATAATAGAATCCAGCCTCAGCTAACATTTCTGGAGTTTGCTTAAGATTTTTTGGCCATCCCTTAAACGTCTGCAATCTTTTTTCATACATTGCGAATCCTGGTCTTTGGGGTGTTTTGTGTACTTGTATTCCTGGCATATTCGTTCGACTTTCAGGCACGACACAAACAAATCCAAATAGCTCTATCGAAATAAAACTATGATTAGTAATTGATACAGTACACAAGTTTTATATATTTAGACTAAAGCAAGATTAAATATATTCATGTCTCAAGAAGTTACTAAAATAATAATATACCTTCTGCTGGTTCCAGTTTCATATAGAAATCACAATTTGGAAAATTCAATCTATGTACACTATCTGGATTGTCACCAGGTTTCCAATTCATTATGACACCTCTGCAAAATGCGCATTCCACCTGTTATTTGTACAAAATGTTATGCAAGCGTAAAATATTTTCAGATAATATATAAAACTTTATTTTTTGTAAAGTTTCTAGTAAAATTACAATAGATTTACAACAATCTCTATATATCAGGTCCATCTTTTTTTCTTACCATATCTTCATTTTGAAGATAATAAAATCCTGCCATAGCCAACTTGTGTGGATGGATAATACTTGTTTTTGGCCACTTTTGAAATGACACTATCCTTTCTACAAGAGTACCATATTCCTTAAGGGGATCCATAGATGTTTGCGGTAGGCTTGGATTGTTTTCGACATTGCTGGACCATTGTGAGTGATCATCATCCGACGATTGTTGATGCGTTGATGATTCTGCAGCAGCGTTTTCAGCTATGCCAGGTATGAAGGGAATGTTGATAGTGTTGGTCGGTGCGAGGACGAAAGGACATTTAGGCGCTTTCGTTCGATGACGAACCATAACATGATCACCATAATTCCAGTCGGATATCCTCGTGCCACAAAAAAAACATTGAACCTCTAGGTCATGTCCGGTGTAATAGAATCCCGCTTTCGCAAGACGCGTTGGATCGACAGCGGCGTTAGCCGGCCACTTGCCACGAAACGTTCTGAGCCTGTTTTCCTCGACGTTCATTTTCGTCGAGTCAGATTATTGTCTGCATTGATAAGGAAATAAATCGCTGAATCTATGTCAAACCTATTTCAGTATGAATTATATTGAAATAGATTAATTAACATAGATTTCAGCGATTTATTTCTACTAGGGAACTCATAGCAAATCAACTTGATAAATTTTTTTAATTATCAGCTGATTAAAATGAGACTTATTTAGTAAGTGACATTGCTGAATTTTAACAAGTCTTTAATGACAGTTTGCTGAATTGTTAAACACATCTCGAACATGTAACACAAGTCAAATAATTACGATTATCGATTTAGGGATACAACATGCAAAATGTATAGGCTGTATTTAGCAAAAGAAAATTAGAGAAAACCGATTATTGATCGAGTGAAACTTAATGATTTCAAAAAGAAACCCAAAAACTCGTTGCTATCAAGTGCTGTCAAGTGCTGTGAGCTGACACCAGCTGACATCCATTAAGGGCACTTCGCCACTTCCAGCCTTTTTCATATCTTGTAGAATTCATTACAAGTATCAAAACAACAGTCTGTAAATTAGCGAAACAACGTCCACTTTAACGATATGAAAAATTGATATCATATCTATTTTACAACATTGTAGATAAAACGTAGTATCTATTGATCTGTAGATTCAACACTGTAAAAAATAATTAGTAAAATGCGTATTTCCTATTTTCTACGAATAAAGAGCATGCATTGGCAACATTTGTTAGCACGGATATCCACCTCATCCATTTTCGATACTACGACAGTATTTCCAAATAGATGTGGTACACTCACCAACTAAAAGGTTGCAACAGCTTTTTTTTCTATTGCTGTTTTCAAAATGCAGCCTATTCACCGAGCGATTAGTCTTTATCTATGGATCCATAAGTAAGAACCAATCGCTCGGTGAGTAGACTGAATTCCGAAACCCTCAAAAAAAAGTTGCTACCTTTTATGCCCATTTCACATGCTCCTATTTCCTCCAATTATAGCTCTTATTCACTCAAACTCGCTCGTTGAAATGAATAGGAGTTACGAACATGTTGAAGCATGTTGGAGTAATCTAAATAATCTTTGTTTGCGTCGCATACCCCAGCAAACGAGAATGGATTGAAATGAATTGAAATGGACTCAGATTTTCAGAAATATTGATTCACGAATGTTAAAATGAATGCTTTTCAATCCTGAATGCATTTTTATTCATTTATAGGAATTGCATGGAGCATACCTCTATTCCTTTCAATCTAAAAATAATATTAGCTTTTTCTGTGCACAACACACACATTGTGAATACTGTTCAATTCAAAATTTTGAATAGGAAATGCAGTTTTTTAATCCAATTGCATCTAATTGAATCTAATTGAATATAATTAAATCCAAAAAAATAGTATTCGCTATTTAAAATACGCATTCGGGTAGAAAAAAATTTCAATTCATTTTAATTCATTCTCGTTTGCTGGGATGCGATGCAAACAAATCTTTAGTTTCTATTACCGCTAAAATGGATGTTGGTGTAAGGAAGGGTTTTAAAATTTTAAATGTCGAATGGTTCTCCTTCAAAGGGACAGAGTGGCAAATGTATATAGAATGGAAGTTTTAGAGATGGAAAATAAACGCAAACTGTAAATATAATTTATAATTGATAATCATTCACGTCACTTTTAACATTTCGATACTTTTGTACGATTCGAATAAAATAACGACTTTCTTTTCAATATTCGAAAGGATTGCTGTTCGAATACGTGTGTATACTGTCTCCTTTGATTGGACGCGGGCATCAAAGCTCCAAGGCATGGAAGAGATTGGAGAAAACTGGTCACGTGACCATCCTGATTGGACGCGGGCATTCACGTGATGCAATTTACTACTCTTTTCTTTTGAGGCTCTCTAGTTCGAACGTGCCACGAAAAAAAGGAATTTAAGAATTATTGTTCCTTCCATATGTACAAAGAAAGAAGAATAAGGGAGAAATTTATTGAAAAATCATTTTGATACAGAATGCTCGATAATTCAATGCTTGAATCATGCTGGGTACATTGGCCCTCGATTCTTATCTATCTGTAATTATTTTTGGATCATCGAAGAACGACTCCTTGGCGTGATACATGAACTGCCACAAACTGAACAAATGTTCAAAGACAGACTGATTTGTTTTGCTGTTAATTCGAATGATACATTATCTGATGAAGTGCTTTATCAGATGCTTTCCATGTTGAATATGAATTTTAACTCGGTTGTAATCAAAGGACAAAATATAGTTGTAATGAATGAGGGAATCCATCCATATATTCTGGATCGACCAGCAAGTGGTATCGTCGAATTTTACAAAAGACATAGGAGCTCATTACAATAACATCTTACATGCTTAAACGCATATCTTTAAAAGTATACTTATTCATGTAGTAAAATCGTAAATTTGTATCAATTATTGATAATGTCATCATTCTGCAATTATCCCTGAACTCCTGGGATCCCATTTCCCATCGATGGTCTCGAAAATTTATCCGTGACCGGCTGCATTGACGAGATAGCTGTTTTAAAGGTCGTCGGTTCTGAGCAAATGTTCATGATTATTAATGGGGCCCGGAGATAATTGAAGAACGATAACATTACTGACAATTAATAAAAATTTATGTCTATTGACATAAATATTTTCATAATACATTATTAAATTTGTGATTTTTTTATTATATAAATACTGTATAAATAAGTATGCATACTTTTAATGCTATAATATCTTATATATACAATGTATTGCCGAAAAATTATAATTTTTTCTCTCCAGTTATCATCTCCGATATTGATAATCAAACTCGAATGATAACATCATTAAAACGATTAAAATCATAGTTTTAAATAAAAATCGAGTATTATTAAGTTTTAAACATATGTACATGTCTAAGAAACTAATAAATCATAAAATTAGTACATATTATTAATTTCTTATTCTTGATCACTTAAATTTTAACAGACACGCGACTTTCATAAATGTCGACCATCTCTAAAGGTACCTTTTCATGTTGACGTTCGACGCTCATTTTCAGTGTCAAAATAAGTCTCGTGATAGAAATTGACGAATATCAAGCGTCAATTTTGATCACGTGATCTATTTTGACTGAAAATGAGCGTCAGCATGAACAGTCACCTTAATAGTATCTTGTCGGTAACGTAACCAAACATCTGTTTTTTATTGCTACACTTTCTGAACTGATACAGTGCAATAAGATGAAGTGACACAAACATATATTGTATTTGTTTCGCTTCAACTTATTGCACCGGTTCAAAGTACAGCAATAAAAAATAGATCTCAAGAAACACCATTTTGCGTTGTTTTATGCTGATAGTAACCTCTAAGCGACTGTACATTAAGAGATAAGATATTTCTATTTTAATAAATCTATTATTATTATGGCGACTATAACAAGATTAACTAAAGTAAGTAACGACCCAAGCAAAACAACAAGTCAAAATGACATTAAAATGAATCGAAAATGATTGAAAAATTTTAATGATTATTTTGGAATTATTTTGACATCATTTTGATTTCATAATGACTTGTTCTGCTTGGGGATTAATTAAAATTGCTTTTTGATTTATATACATTTCGATTTTTTTTTAGTTATAATTATAAAGCACATTGTGTTACTTTTATACGTAATCTACTTTATATGTAATCTACTTTGCATTATAATCATATATCAGATAAAGTAATTTGTTATTTATATCAAGTATGACTTTTATAATTTTAATACATGTTTTTTATAAGTTTTAAAAAGATTTAATTTTTAAGTTTAATTAAAGATATACAGGAAATTTTGTTTAAATGATTTTTTTCAGATGAATTTTATGAGCAAGCGTTTGTACAGTTCGAAGGTCAAATTAAATGATGTTGTGATAGTTAGTGCTGTACGTACCCCAATGGGTTCATTCCTTGGCTCTCTGTCAAGCATGTCAGCTACTAAGCTTGGTGCGGTAGCTATACAAGTAAGGATTCATGGAAACATATAATTAATATTTATATTTAATCATATAATACAATGTAAGTGATTAGTAATTAAATTATTTTTTTCAGGCAGCTATTGAAAGAGCTGGTATTGCCAAAGAACAAGTTAAAGAGATATATATGGGCAACGTTTGTCAAGCTTTTTTGGGTCAAGCACCAGCGAGGCAGGCTGCATTATTTGCAGGTATTGAAAATGCATTCATTTTTTTAATAGTTATATTTTACAAATTTTTACAATAATAACAAAATTTTTGGACAAATTGCATAGAAAAATGTTAAAATTTATTATGGCTATTTTCCGTTTAGGAGACAATTTACACATATGTTGTTTTATTTAATTATTCATTGCCGAGAAGAATAGAATAACGTTTGTGTTGACTGCATCTCCTAAAAGAAAAATATTTTATAAAATATTAATGAAATTTAATATATTTGTTATTAGGTCTTCCAACATCAACAATATGTACAACAGTAAACAAAGTTTGTGCAAGTGGCATGAAAAGTGTCATGTTAGGTTCCCAGTCTCTACAATGTGGTCATCAAGATATTGTTTTAGCCGGTGGTATGGAATCTATGTCTAATGTGCCATATTATTTATCACGTGGTGAGACGTCATATGGTGGAGTAAAACTTGAGGTTGAGTAATCCCTGTATTTATTTTTCCTATTAATTTCTATATATGTATCGTTACAAAACAAAAATGTCTATACATTTACATTTATACAAATGATTAACATAAAAAAATTTAACAGGATGGAATTGTGTTCGATGGATTGACTGATGTTTACAATAAATGTCACATGGGTAACTGTACTGAAAACACGGCTAAAAAATTTAATATTACTCGTCAGCAACAAGATGAATATGCCATCAGCAGTTACAAACGCAGTGCAGCAGCTTATGATAATAATGTATTTAAAGATGAACTTGTATCTGTTAACGTGCCTCAAAAAAAGGGCAAACCAGATGTAAGTTTTACTACAGATGAAGAATATAAAAGAGTCAACTTCGAGAAGTTTAGCAAATTGAATACAGTTTTTCAGGTAAAGTTGTACATACTTTACTAATTTATTTGTATTTAAAGTTTTTGTTTAATATATACTTCCTCTACATATGTATTCTTATTTGTATGTGCAGAAAGAGAATGGTACAGTGACAGCTGGAAACGCGTCTACTCTAAATGATGGTGCTGCTGCTTTAATCTTGATGACCAGTGATGTCGCTCAAAAATTGAATCTCAAGCCTTTGGCTAGGATTGTCGCTTTTCAGGATGCGGCAACGGATCCTATAGATTTTCCAATTGCACCGGCTTTTGCAGTGCCATCGGTGAGTTCTTCTATTGATATTAATTTTTTATAATAGGAAAATACTAAAATTTTTGTTTTCATGTCTTTAGCTGCTTCAAAATGCTGGGGTTAATAAGAATGATATAGCTCTGTGGGAAATCAATGAAGCATTTAGCGCGGTGGTTGTGGCAAATCAGAAATTACTCGACATTGATCCTGCCAAGGTAAATGTTCACGGTGGTGCTGTTTCACTTGGACATCCCATAGGGTGAGTTATTTGAATACATTTTATTGTTTCGTACACCTTAATGCGTATTATAAAATTAATATAAACTTTATAGCATGTCAGGAGCACGTATCGTAGTACACTTGGCGCATGCACTTAAGGCTGGAGAAAAAGGCGTCGCATCAATTTGCAACGGGGGTGGTGGAGCGTCATCAATCCTGATTGAAAAATTGTAAGTTCGAAGATTATCACGGATGCCATTTCCATTTGCACAAACTGGACAATCTATTTTTAATATCGCGATAATATGAATTATATTATATGTTATTATATGTACATAAAAAAAAGCAGTTATTTTTATACTAAACGGTACGTTATTAAAGTACTGTATTGTATAATTGTTAACTAGTTGTTAAAATACTGTAACTGAAAAGCTTTTCTTATTTGTATAAGATTATTGTTTTATAGAGTATTTTACACTTTTCTACGATATATATATATATATATATATAGAATGGCTTTTGAATACATAGAAGTATTTAAAAATTTTTTACGATATATTTTTATTATACATTTTATTGTACTGCACATGTCTCGTTGCATTATATATTTTGTTGTATGAATGTATAGAAATAAACTGTTTTACATCAGTAACTTGATTAATTTTCTTGACTTTTATGTTGAATTGTAATGTGCAAAGGAGATCTCTCAAAAGTGGAAGCATGTTATATGATTTTTAGGTCTCATCCGATATCTTCTCCACCAAAATTAACATTGTACACAAAGAGCCCGTGTCTGCTTTGCGACGTTTTAAAGAACGAACTGCGTTTACATTTCGCCAGTCGTTATCATTTGGAAGAAGTTGATATAGCTGCTCAAGGAAACGAACAGTATTTCCAGTTGTATAAGTATGATATACCAGTCCTCTTTTTAGAAGGTCAGTATCTGTGCAAACATCGGTTAGATGCCGACTTGTTAGAAAGGAGACTTGATGAATTGGTTTCAAGGAAAGATAAATGTACACATTAATAAGATGTTAAAACTTGTTCTATTGTTACATTCGTTCAAATGTCAATTTTATTATATATGCCATGTAATAAAATTTTATTTTGTATATATAATAAGATATACATATACATATTATTAAATATGTGTAAAATATATAGAAAAAATCACATGTTTAGTTTACACAGATTATATCATTTTGATAAAATTCGAAAAACTTCAAAAAAATATTTTTATAACATTTTGTACAACAATAATATCATTCAATAAAAAAATCTACACGAACGAAGATAATCGTTCCTCATACTTTTTTTTTAGCACTGGTGAATATAATTCTATTTACCAAATTGTTCTATCAGGTTAATATTTTAATGTATTTTGACATTAATAAATCACGTATCATATGTTTTAAAAGATATTTTTATGATTAATATAAGATCTGTTGCATCAAAATTACAATTTACATAGGCTATTAAGAATCTATCAAATATTTTTTAATTATAATTGATAAAACAAATTCCTTTTAAAGACTGATAGTTCTAACATTAATTATGATTAATAAAATTTCTCCAAATCTTTTCTTTAATCAAATATATATATATATATATAAAGGATTACAAATCTGTTTACCTTTTCCGAACAAATAACTTTTATTGAAAATCTTCTACGTTTCTTTTCTGTTTTATTAATCTCATTTATATTTAATCGTGCATGTAGGTTGTAAGTTTATGGCTATGGTTGCACCCTTGAGTTGTGACAGGGTCTTGTGATTGTCCGCAAATGGCATGGCTGGACCCGAGGCTCAACCAATCTCGAGCTTCCATATCCGCCTTCGCATCCGTTCTCTCTTTTTATTTCTCTCTCTCTCTCTCTCTCTCTCTCTCTCTCTCTCTCTCTCTCTCCACTCTTTCTCTTCACAATGTTTCGTCTTCTCTCTCTACCTTGCTTTTATAACAAAGAAACCAAAAAATAATGCGATGCGAGGTTTCCACAATTCTGTTGTCGATTGCTATTCACAAATTAAATTATTATAGTTATATCGGACTATAGTTATTCAACAAGTTAAAATCTCGATAATCATTTCCTCTGTATCGGACCAAGCGATGCTTCAAATTATTTAAATACAGAATCGAAAAATCGGTATAATCCCAATAAATTCGAAATTCGACGCACATGAATACAAAATTTCAATACAATCTCTAGCGCTGCGATGATAGAATCGTATGTGATGTGACGATAGAGACCTACATTGTTTTTGTGCGAAAGAGAATACGCGAACAATTTACATCGATGTGATTTATTTCTTTTCGCTTTTCTCTCCGTTCCTATCTGTCAATCTTTCCTGTCTCTCACAGATATCAGTCAAACGCTCTTTTTCCGGCAGGTATCGAGATTTCGAAAGGAACGCTCATCGATCGGGATGCTTTTATTAAATTAGCAAAACTAAATACTTGTAAGTAATTATAAATAAATTGCAAAGTATTTCGCGAATTCATTTTGAATCTCAAAGCGTCTATCGTTCAATCAACTAAGAATACATTTTCTTGGTGGATTCTAATAGTGAATTCGGCCGCATTACTCTGGATTAGTGCATATTAAAATTTTAGTTACTGTTTCTTTTAAACTATAATAATTTGATTCAGAAAACTAATCCACTTTGTTAAAAAAAAAAAAACTTTATTTTAGTTTAATAAATATATAAAAATGAGAGAACAAGACTATGTTGTTTTATTAAAATAAAAGTTTTTTTATGTGTGTCCAAAAATGATACACACAGTTTCTTATTAATTGTGTACTTTTTTTGGTACACATAACAGTTAAAATATTAAAAAGATTTCTCCATATAAAGTATCTAAATGCAGTGACATAATTAACTTTGCCAATTTAAATAATACATATACTCTATTAAATAATACAATATAACAATGTTATTATATTGGACATTGAATCGTTCGAAATATTCATGTTACGCTTTTACATTTAACTTTGCAAATTTCACAATTTCATACATAAGAATTTTTAAAATGCACTAATTATCTAATATAATACAAGTGCACTTGGCACTCTGGATCGCTTTACGCTATCCCTCACGTGTTTATTTATGATTCTAATTGATATCTAATACACATTCTATTGGTAATCGCATTCTTAAACATCGATCGATACTCTACAATAAGTGTCACGAGGGTCAACGATATCATTGGAGCAACAGTTCTGTCTCTCGATTCTTGCGTCCGTCTCGGCTTCTTACCTGTTTCTTTCGTTCCAACCCTCTTTCCCTTCCCCATTCCCATCCTCCACCTTCAGATCCTTGCATTTCTCTCTCTCTCTCTCTCTCTCCCTCTCTCGGACATTCTCGTTCTCCCTTTCTCTACGATAGACCGGACCCGCGATCTCTCTCTTTCTCTCTTTATTTTTCCCCTTCCGCCACTTCGCGCGTGCGTGCGTGTGGGTGCGTGGATCGGCGGTTGAATTGGTGAACGGACGAATGCGGACTTGCAGTCCGTTGCTCGCAGTCGGCAGCTCGTTCCTCCTCAGTGCGTGCCTTACATGGGCACCGTGAAGTACTCGTCTTAAAACCCATAGAGCTGTTGCGTGGCACGCGCTCGTTGCGCTAGAAGGAAAGAAAAAAAAAAACGAGAGAAGATCGACAGATACAAAGGGGAGGAAGAAAGAGTTGAATTTGAGGGGGGAGGAACGAAGGGGAAAGACGACAAGGGAGAAAAACTTGGAGGACAAAGAGGGAGAGAGAAAGAGAGGGGAGGGGAGGAACGAGTCGACAGAGAAGGAGAGTAAATAAGTGTGCGAGAGAAAGGGGACGGAGGAAAGAAAGAGGGAGAGGGAGAGAGAAAAAACACGAAAGGGGAGAGAGAGAGAGACGAGCGGATCGTCTCTCCAAGCGAATCGCCGGCGAAGGGGCGAGTATCTCTCGCGCGCGTCTCGCGAGTGCATCGCGAGTTTGGATTTTCGCGTCTCGCGACTGCATTTGAATAATAGCGAAAAAAAGTAATAAAGAGAGAACGAAAGAAAAAAAAGGGGGGAAACCGTCCTCGATCGGATCCACGGGAAATTGTTTACTCCGAAGTTCCTAAAGGTGTCTCTGAGAACTGTTGTCAATTGTGATGGATCCGGAGTGAAGTAATACTTTATTATATATTATCGATTTCGTTATCGATCGACATCCCTCCGGCCTTCAATTCGCGTGACTGCCGTGATTGCCGAATCCGGCCGAGGCAAGGGACACAATAAAATTCACCGCGTTCGTCGACCGCGAGACTCACCGGTTGGTATGAGTCACCCTCGCCCGACCCGGTTTTGTTATCGAGGTGAACGTGGCAAATGTTAATCGAAGCGAGAAAGGTCTCCTACCGGAGATCGAGCGCGCGAATCGATCGATCGCGTCTCCGTTGACGCGTCGTGTACTTGCGACGCGAGAAGTGACTGCGAATCGCGTTATTTTTTTAATTACAATGCTTGAATGGTAAGCACAATCACGCTAGCCGGCGTAGATTTTTCGGGAGCTTTCAGCTTTGCGTCGGGAAAGAACTCTGAACCGAAACGGGATTTTGAGCGAGAGATGTAGAGAACAAAAGAGCGAAAAAAAAATCTCTTTGAATTTGAGAGAAGAATCTGGAAGAATCTCTTATCTTGATGAGAGAAGTTCGAGCGAACAGGATTTCTTGAGAGTGATTTCACTTGAGAGAGAAAGAGAGGGAGAGAGAGAGAGAGAGAGAGAGAGAGAGAGAGAGAGAGAGAGGGAGCACTTGTTAGTATTCTAGAACTGTCTTCTAAGAACGAGCAAGTTGAAATAAAAGTGATATAAAGAACAAAGAAGATTTACAATACAATTTAATTGCGAAGAAGAAAGAAAATCATACATGTATAAACTTGAAAATAAAATCAAATAAAATAAAAATAGAATACAAAATATGAGATAAGTACAGATGACGAGAATTCAAGTATCACAAGTTGCATAGCTAAGTTTTACCTCGCCTTTGTAAAGAGAGAGAAAAAGAGAGAGAAAGAGCGAGGGGAAGGGAGACAGAAAGAGAGAGAGAGAGAGAGAGGGAGAGAGAGAGAGAGAGAGAGAAAGATCGCCACTTTCCTGAGTCGAGTTCAAGAACAGGAAAGGGAGCGGGTGGAGAAAGGGCGGGGATAGAGGGGTCATAAAAGCGGTCATGCAACGAGAATGGTGACGAAAACTATATGCTGTTGCGTCGCTATACGATTTTTATACGGTTCTCGAACAAGGTCGTGCGCGAGTGGAATGACCGTGATTTAAACCCGTGAATTATCGCGCCCGCGTGCGTGCGTGCGTGCGTGCGTGCGTGGTGCGTGCACGCGCACGCGTACGTGTCCGCGCCCGGTTCGACCGGGCGGACAAGCGAGCGGACAATAAGGGAACAACGAGGGAAGGAACCCGTTCGTTGTCTTTTCTTCCAATCCGACAAATGCCAGCTGCCCTTCGGTCCGCTTCGGTACAACTCGCCACGCGGACCTTCTGCGCTACGTGATCACCTCTGGACGTCCCACGAGTGACACGCAGGTATGTATAAATAGAAATCGAAATGTACGAACACGTATCTATATACATACGCGAACGGCGAGAGTGACTCTCGACTAGTCGCAGCATTGCGCGACTCGACCTCTCCAAGAATGACGCAAGAGAGAACAGTCGTTCTCTTTTTTTCTCTCTCTATGGAAAAACCGTGCGTCAGAAAGCAACAGAAATTATTAACAATAATTTTTTATGCATTTTACTCGGGCTATTCCAGAAGCATATAATAAATTTTTTGCGAGCAACGAGCTTCGTTGATTATAAATTATCCTTTTTTTCGATGAAATCGAAATGCAACCTCCTACGCTTTGTGCTGATCGGTTTCTTCAGTTTTATTTAAAAATAGAATTTAAAGGACGTATTGAATTTATACGGAGTTACGATATTAATAAAATAACCCGTACAGCATAGAAGCTTGCAATAATATTGCTGTAATATTTGTAATGTTACTGCAATATTGCTGGAATGATCTACGAGAAGCTACTCATCTTCTTTAACTCTTCATTCGCGAATATTCAGAACATACAAATTTATTAAATATATGAATGCTATTTATATTATACATTATTACATTTAGCGCTAATTGTTTCATAATTAAAAAAAAATATTTTTGTGTTTATGTTTATTTAAAGGATGTATAGAATATTATCAGAGTCTTTATTTGATTATAAATTACCAAAGAGAACGAAGAAAATTGAGATTTAATATGAAAGAAACGTCCCACGTGAATTATTACATTTGAAAAAGTACGTGAGTAATGTAAGATTAAAAAGTTCCAATGTTCGCTTAAATGTCAAACCCGAGATTATGTCTATATTATTTTTTCACAATTGATAAATGAATGGTGACGACAGTGATTGCGAAGTTCTTTCGGTCTTGAAATATTTTTATTTTTATGATACATAATTTCTGTAATATTTAGTACAATACAAAGTTTCTTTCAAAGTGGCTTGTAGGGATTTCGATTATTTACAATAAAGGTATCGTGATAAAAAATTGCAAGAGTTACGACGTGCGTTCTTCCAAAGGAAAGAGAAAAAAATATTAAATTACGCACGCTTAAAAAGGAAATTGAATTTCCTGAGTTGCATTTATATATACTTTTAACAACCAGATGTATGCGCCAGTAAAGACGCTCGGAAGTGGTTGACCTTCGAGTGCCGCCTCGATGATCCTAAAGACTGATGAAATCCAACGCAGCACATCTTTAAATTTTCACAGAGGCAACACACAATCTGTCTTTCGTCTAAATTTTAATTGCCCTTGTTGAGATTTAGACTCTAAAACCCTCCTTCCGGGAAATAAAATCCATGTTTGCTCTATATTTGCTCTCAAACGAAAGTCAAATACCAACTTTCAAGTATTTCCAGAAATCATTCATACATACGTTGATCATTTTTGAAGGATGTATTATATCTATTTTACAAAAATACGTTAATTTATACTTTAAATAAACTATATACATGTGAAAGTTGTGTTTGTTAACAATCTATTATGTTGGAATTAATTCGTAGCGTTTTTTAATGAAAGAATGTTATTTATTTCACATGAGCATTAAAAAATACATTAATGAAAGTACTTCCCATCACTTGTAAACCGCTACGAATTAATTCCAACACCTAATATTTCTTAGTTTTCTTAAATAACACATTCTTGTTAAGTTTCACTTTATTTGATATTATTTTTATCGTTATAAATTTAAATAAAAAGAAACAATGACAAATTGTATTAAAAAATGACAATATTCTATGAAAAAATTGAGATTTATATCCTTATTTTATAATACGTTTCCATACATTTCTATTGAAGCACAGATTAAAAAAATAGTTAAAGAAAATTAAATTTAGGCTCTGAAGAATAAATCAAAGAAGTTATGAAATGCCAATTTGAGTCAGGCACAGTTATATATATGTGAATTTATTTTAGTGAAGGTATACATAAATGTCTTTAATATAAATGTTTCGATCCTCAGTTGTGGGTCCTCTTCAGTTCAAAAATTCATAATAAAATGTCGTGTTACAATGATATAATATGGTCAATTTCTCATACATCTGATTTCATGATCAATTAGATAAAACAATAATTAGATAAAACAATAAGCAAGAACGGGCTATAAACATTCTTTTTTTCTAATAAATTAATTATAATTAGTTTATTATCACTTATTTTTACTTACATGCGATTACCAAAATGCAGCAAACCATAATCATTCATATACTATCAATAGATTTGCAGGTTTACTGTGTGTCATAAATTAAAATTATTTAAAACGTTTATATTGAAGACATTTATTTACACCTCCAATAAAATAAATTCGTACATGTATAACTGCCCTGCTCAAATTGACATTTTACACATTCTTTAAAAAAATAGTATTTCTTATTTTGAAATAAGTCCTGATCTAGATAGAGAATAGTGGCTAAATTTTTTATTATTTTTAAATGCGGTCTAAAATAAGCTGTAATGTTTTAATAACTTCTTCATTATTTTGAAAATATATGTAATACATCCTTAAATTATTTATGACGTTAGATTGGATTTTTTAAAGAAGATTACTTTTAACATCATATCTCTTATTTTGCTAACATTGCATTTCATACTTCATATCTCATATAAATTTATTTATGTATTTTTGTGATGCTTCTAATAGCAATTTCTTAATTACCACAATGAGCGCAATTACTCGCGAAAGTAGCGAGTTATGGAATTGAAAACGCAGCAGATAATACTTTGTTTATCATTTCGTTGTTGCACGTATTTTCAATGTTTACGATCGCGATCCAACTGCGTGCACTATTTGCTCAATGTACCGAAACTAAATATTTGAGTCTGACGCGGAGATCGAAACGGTCAAAAGTTCTGCAGTCGTTATTGAAATTGCCGTCACGACTGTTTTGTTTATGAACGGCTCTTCGCATTTTCGTTCTTTGTCGGACTTTCGAAAAATGTAATTTCCCGAGGAGTGACGAAACTCCGACATAAAGCTTTTATGATTATTTAATGTTAATGAGCTATGTATTTTGGATATAGTTTATTATTCTGGATTCGTTTTATCTCAAGATTGAGTTTATATTCTCTCTTCTAAACTTAAAATAATCATTTTTATTTTACGGTAAAAATGAAAATTTTAAAGAAATGAATTATAAGAGTGACAATAAAACTCTGTCTTTTATAATATTTATATTCACACATTTTAATTGTTTTTATTTTCAAGCTTCATTCTTTATGAATTAAAGAATATATTTTAAGTAATAAACGTAACATCAAATGTATTCTTTTAAGCAATAAACTTAAAAAAATTTTTTTTAATATGAATTTTTTAAATATAAAAAATATAGGAAAAAATATAGGAAAAAAATGTTTTTATCGTTAAAAATCTTTCTGACGATTGTCAAGATTCTAAAAATTAGAAAAATAAGTTAAACTGAGATTAAAGTTAATTTTTACGTTGGTGGAACTGGTTTAGACCTTTTTGCTCTCTAAGTTTTTTTCTTTTCAAATATACCTACATAAAAGATTTTTTGGAATCAGGTAGATGCAGGCGGTAACATTCTTTGATGGCCACAACCATGGGTGCCTTTTAATTTTTCTACTAGAAATGAACTAGAAATTTTCTTGCCAAAAATCTCACTATCCGGAGATTCGATTGCTACATTAAAATTGATATTTTCTCGTAGCTCTTTCTATTAAAAAAATTTCTTCTGCAAAAAAATCGACGCACAAATTTAAAAAAAGATCATCAAAATTCAAGAGTGATTAGTCCAAGATTTATTTCATCTGCCGGAAAACCGGAAATTCATTCAAAAAGCCGGAGCCTCCGGTCGAAAACCCGAGAAATAGCAACCGTATTCATTCCATGTCAGTGATTCATACACTAAAACTTGAGTATTATCCGAGCGTCGAACAATTTCTTTGAAACGTTCCGTAACTTCATTATTTCTTTTCTAAATTCAAAGTGGAAGTTCATTAGAATATTTTTCGATAAGTGTACAACCTTTTAAGTAATAAAAACAAGACAATTTTTTATCTATCATTCTGTTGTGCTTCTTTAACGCAATGTGACTGCATTTGTTTTATAATTAGTTACTCTGGCTAATTGCGGAATTTATCAAGTAAATGCGATTTTAATAAGTAATTGTGATTTATCAAGATATATTTTTACATTTCATGCGATATTTAGGAGCTTAAGAGGAAAAATACATCTTTTGAATAGATGAAAGATCGAATAAACGCAAACTGTTTAATTGTTAAATGGCCGTAATCATCATTTAATTCCCTATAATAGAATTTTTGTTCATGAAAATGTTACAAGCAATAAATAGAAAATATTAATGAAATTATTGATACTTAAAAATTATAAATATGTGTAATTTTCAAGTCATTTTTATATTAATACAATGATTAAAAGTTGCACATATTTATTATCGCAAGATATATTTCAACATTTTAAAATAATGCTCAAAAATAAGAAGAAGATAGTTTCTGAATAGATTATTATTTATATAAATTACACTTTAAGCGGTTGTCATCGCTTAATTTTTTTATAAAAAATTTTTTGTTCGTGAAAAAAATTAATTTATTATAGATATATGGATATGACTTCCAAGTCATATTATTATAGTACAATTAAAAATTATCTACATTTATTATATATTTCGCGAGATATATTTTTTTACATTTCATGAGATAATCAAGAATAAGAATACGGCTTCTACAAACAAACAATATAAGCTGCCCTATTTAATTCTTAAACGGTTGCAATCGTCATAATTCTCTATTATAATAAAATTCGTTAGTCATGAAAAAAATCACACAAGCGGTAAATGGAAAATGATGATGAAATTATTCTGCTTAAAAAATTATCATCAAATATATCATCAAATATATCATCAATTATCATAAAATACATACAATGGATGTGTAACTTTTAAGTCATTTGGCGTTATAATAATTAAAAGCCGCCCGCATTTGTTATCGCAACCTTGAACTAATCAGTAATGATGCATTTTTAACGACGTAATTACACATCGGCGTAGTTCGATGAGGAGGCGTTACCTCTTTGAACAAAGAGACATCTCTGAGGCTTTATTCGTGACACGAAATCATCAACTGTGTAGCACTTGTTATCCGAGTCGCGTGTTAAAGTGTAATGTCGATATTTTTACGTTCAGTCGATTGTAAAACGTAGGCCGGAGTGTGACAATCAAGGCTACAAAATGACTCCATATAAGGCCGAGCGCGTCGTAAAGTGAGCAATTTTCAATGTTTTTCTAAATTACTCCGAGTGGCGTGAATAGCGGCGTCTCACGAGATAGCATTTCTGAAATTGAAATAGCGATGAATGACGATAATGAGAAGCCTGAAATGCACGAGGATGCGGAAAAGGCGCGCTAGGAAGCGATCCAGTGCGACGTGAGCGCATTCTTGAAACGTGGGAGCGACTCCTGGCGTGCTGCAATAAAAAGCTATACAGGGTGTCTCCGACGTTATATATCCACTTTCCCTAAGCTACATTGGAAGATGCGCTGCGAAAGTATATGAAAAGGAAAAATTTTCTGCTAAAATTTAACCAGAATGATGTAAGAATCTCAAATATGATGAGTATTAATGAATAATTTTGCAATATTGATCATTTTATCAGTTTGAGTAAGTTTGAGTCTTAAATAATTATTTTAATAGCCCAACAAAATTATTTTCAGATTTGTATCTAGATAAATTTTTAGATACTTCAGCAAAACCGTCCTCTCCAGTCTTTGCCAATGGAATACCTTTCGAATAATTTGAAAATAATTTACGACCCCGGTGAAAGAATTCTCGTAATACCTCATAATATTTTTATATTTAAAAATCTTACATATTTTAAATTTATAAAGATTCCTTAAAAATATCTCTTAAATACTTTACTCTTTTAGATTATATATTTTCTTTGGAAATGATAAAATGAGTAATCTTGGAATATTTCGGAATTTATATAAAGAATATTCCAGGAGAAAATATAGACTTTTTCAATTGAAAAATTTCAGCTTCTAAAAAATATCCTGAAAAATTGTGTGAGAAATTTAAAGAAAAGATTTTCACCAGGAAAGTAATTGTAGTAACAGTTAAAGATAAACCATAGATTAAAATCGCGTGATGGATGAACGTGTAACCGAGATGTGAAAGCGATTCTATCAATTTTTCAAGTCTTTCATCTTCCCTCTTTCAGCTGTCGAACTATCAATTGAGACTCCCTGTTGGAATGAAATTTAACGATCCAGTGATTTTCACTCGCGGAAGGAGATGTGACCTTCGACACACCTTGTACACGCCGACGTTACGAGCGCGTGTCGGGCGTGTGTGACCCGCCTTGCTCTCCCGCGTGGCGCGATTAAAAGTTCAACGAACGGCGCGCGATTCGCGGTATAGTTCTCTCCCTTCATTGATCACTGCGTGACGATGAGACGGTTGACGGCGATGAGTCACGAGGTGCAGTGCGTGGAGCGGCGGGAAGTCGAACTCGGAAAGTCGATCTCGCACCGCGTGGAGATAGAGCCACCAAGGATTGCGTTAATTACCGTCGAGAAAGTACCGTTCGCGCTATATATATTCGCGCGCGAAGCGTAAAGCGCGTGCGTTATTCGCATTGCTCGCCGCCGATCGTTCCGTCGACATTCTTTCTTTCCCAACGGGACTTTTCTAAGAGACGGTCGAGTTGGAGATCCGACCGATTCGCTTCACTCTCAGCAGTCTCAGTTATTAGACGCTACTTTTAGATGCTAGTGGACTTTCGCGGATAGGCGTAAAACTATAATTCATACGGTGAAAGCGCTACGGGCGGATCTACTTTTTTATTTGGAGATAACAAGGGTCTTCATCTTTCTACATTTCCGACGATGGTGTTTATGTTTGTGCAATGTAAAACGATGCAAATTTCTGACCTTTGCTTTAATGTGTCACATTAATATAAATTCTTTTTTAATTGCGAAGAACAAAAACGATATTGATTGGAAAATTAAATATATTATAATATTATAATTATTACTAATGTCCGGAACTTCATTTTTAACGTTGAACGATTACTCGCTAATTTTACAAGTTTTTTTTTCTTCGCGCGATACGTTATTAACTCTATTAGCCGTAGAGTTCTACTCGTAATTGATTAGTGTTGCAACTTGTGATTAATAAGGCTGTAAGTGGTGCAGGAAAATAATTCTTGGTTTGCGCCATTAACACGTTTATAATATTCCAAGAATTACAACGTTAGTTATTGTTTAGTATTATGAGTCTCATAGTCTCGCGAAACAATGATTCTGCTATTGTTTTTAAGCGGGATGTCTTGCGTGCGCGCTTTTCAATTTCTCACCGGCTAACAAGGACGATTTTTCTTAATTTACGTGTAGAAATTATGATTATATTTAACCTTCCGGTAATTGCATCTGACGAACGCGATGTACACGACGATCTGTCATCAAGGCGGTACGTTTAATCATGTTTTTTTTTTATAACGTTACAGAACGAGAAAATTTTTTCGACAAACCACGGTCTCGTTAAAGCTGTGAATATGGAAAAATACGATATAAATATTTGGAATAAAATTCGATAAAAAGAGTATAAAAACAGTAGTTTGGGATTCTTTAGAATTTAGAAAAAAGTTGGAATTCTACATTGAAAAAAAATCTACTAAATTTTATTATACATATTTCTTTTAATATAATAGTACTAAGTAAATATTTATTACTTACGTAAATATTTATTCGATAAAAAGTGATAGTGAAATCAAATTAATAATTTTTGTATTAAATAAATATATGTTTGCATTTAGTAAATATTTACTTAGAACTATTCGAACAAATATTTATTAAATCTTAATTTTTTTAGTGTTTCAATTATGTCATGATTTATATTTTTCATTAAGGCTCTTGTCCACTTACCACTATACTATCTCAGAGGGTGACGTCAAAAGCGAGGAAACATATCTCTACAATAAAAATTCTTGCAAATTATATTAGGTGTTGGAATTAATTCGTAGCGTTTTACAAGTGATGGGAAGTACTTTCATTAATGTATTTTTTAATGCTCATGTGAAATAAATAACATTCTTTCATTAAAAAACGCTACGAATTAATTCCAACACCTAATATTTGAATAAAAACATTTTTCGCTAAAACAACACTTGCGATAGATAAAATAAACTGTCAAAATATACCAAAATTTATTATTTTGGAGACAAATTAAATCACATTTATTCCTAAATATTATTAATTTGACATTTTGTCATAGCTGTGAACACACAGCTTATTCTGTTTGTGGTTATGTATAATTCATTTCCGGACATATGAATATTCATTAATTAACATAACAAAAGGAGAATTTTCGCTTTTACAAACCGGTTCTATTGATTGTAAATGAATCGTGTCATTAAAATACATATTTTCATATTAATATATTTCGCATATATTTCGTATTATGTTCTCTTCTGATGTCACTTTAAGATAGTAAAACGATGTAACGAGAACTTTAAATTCATCTGTAATTTTTAATTAAAAACAACGGGTGTTCTCGTTCGTTAAAAACGTTTCATTAAAAACGAGGGAAAGATCTTCTTGTACTTGGAATTGAAGACGCTTTCTTTTCGGAGTATACACGCGAATTAGTTTCCTCACTGTTATTCCGGAGCGTCTTGGCACTTACATAGAGAGTAGACAAGCGACGGCAACTGTTGTTAATTCGGTTGAACGTGAGCGGAATGACAGAGAGCCGTCGGCCGAGTAATTGTATACAATTACATCATTTGTTTGCTTTCTGGCCGGCCGCGGGTCGTGAGAACGGGATCTAACTGAGCGTTTAACGGCGACGAATAAATTTGTGTGCACGTCAAGTGAACTCATAACGCCCGTATGTATACACGTGCGTTGACGGTAATTAATCAGTCCGAGCCGACGGCTGAAACGGCCGGTCTCGTGGATTCATCGTTTCTTCAGGCTTTTTATTGGATTATTCATAGTTTATTTATGTTTCTATTCGCGGACGTTCGAACGCTGAATGTAGTGACGCTAATTAGCTTGTTAATTTCTCGGTATTATTAACTCGTAGCGCGTGGACGTTAATTAGCTGGAGAACCGGGGAAAATTAATCTTGTCAGAAAAACGGCATGTATACGGCAGTCGGAAATATACCAAGATTATTATGAACTTATAACATCGCTGTATGCTAACGAATTGATGATTATTCAATCGATATACATGTATGTATATCGATATAACAGTGACTTGTTTGCGCGACGTGCACTCTTAATTCGCGGTGACTAGACATTATTCTGACAAAATCGGAATATGCCAATACATTATTCGTCGCTAATTTATGCCGTAATAAAGGAGTATCGATATGTGGTTTCGCTTTGATCTCCTTCGAAGTCCGCGTAGAAAATGAAAAATAACTTTTCATCAGCCTGGGTAGAATCATAATTAAGTTATAATCGTAGAACATCATCACTAAGTAAAAAAAGTAAAAATTAAATAACTTTAATTTTTTGTTTAAATTGACTTTACTTTTAACGTCATGCAAGTCAAAACGATTATTTTTGATTACGAAATTTGACTGTTTATCGACTTTTTATTAAGAATTTTTTGTTCTTAAAAAAACATTATCTCTTATCAATTCTGTTTCTGAGTTTTACTTTATAAGTTTCACTTTGATAGTGGAAAAAAAATACGTTGCAAGTACGTAGACGCAATTTATTGATGAATCCGAAAAAGACGCGTGTTCAGTACTCGCGTTAACTGAAACGACATACGAGAAAAAAACCAAACGAGATTTCTCATTCGAACTTCTGATCGATAAGTGAAGAGAGAAGAGGCTTTGCCATTAATAATACAGAGCCGCTTCGAATCTGATACAGAGAGAATCGGTGAAAGCTGGGGAAATTGAAAAATGGCGAAGAAAGGTCAGAACGACTGTTAGGAAAGCTTGACGCATCGTATATTGTTGGAAATTAGATGGAAAGTAATTCAATCGTGAACATATCGTGCACGATAAGACATAATACATATTCCACACATGTACAAAGTAATATTGCAAAATATTTAAACGTTGTCATGCATTAAGCATACGCCAGCGTTGACGTCGTTTCCCGTTGGGCGATGATACATTAGATAGTTGCGAAAGAGTAGAAACCGGGTGGTTTATATGTTGTGAAGTTATAAAAAATGAAAGCTGATCGCGTGCGCCGTCATTCTTCGTCGTTGAATATTGCACATCGCTCATTTATTAGTACCTTGTCGTTAATTGTCGCCAACGATTACGAACACTTATGATGATAATGTTGTCTTCTCTTCCTCGGGTCTCAGTCGTTTCTGATGTGGACGAGCTTACGAACGATTTTGCGAATGTGACAAGGTCGCGATATGGCGGGTATATTTTTGCACAACTTTCTTCGGTATATACGGAATGGTGAGTCGATTAGAGAGAGAGAGAGAGAGAGGGAGGGGGAGGAGGAAGAGAGACAGAAAATACATCGTTTTATTTTGCGCCCTATAGGAATAAATTTTCCTAAAGCATATTCTTAGGAATAAAAATACAGAAACGTGCACGTAAAGCAGAGAAACTGAGAGAGAGAGAGAGAGAGTGACAGAGAATGAAACGGAGAGACAGAGAGAGAGAGAGAGAGAGAGAGAAAAAAAAGAAGCAGAGAATTTGTTTTATTTCGCAGTCTATAGGAATAAATTCCTTTGAAGCGTATTCTTAAAAATAAAAATACAGAAAACTGTACGTAAAACAGAGAGAATGTGTGTGTGTGTGAGAGAGAGAGAGAGAGAGATATTAAAGAAAGCGCAATTAATTAGCGAGTTTAATGTTTGTGGAAGGTTCAAGCGAGGCAATTCTATTTGGTCAATCGTTGAGAGAATGTTCCTTCGGTTTACGACCAAAGATTTCTTGAATAGGTCAGATAAATCTAGGACGGGTTCATAAGATTGTAATAACACACTTCTTTCAGTTAATGTGATGATCTTAAATAACTCTCGAGGTGTAATAGTTTATTTAAATCAGTAATCACAGTCAGCACTTAGAAATCGCGTGAATCAACGATACGCGATTCTTTTAAACATTTTAGCTTATATCGCAAACGTGGAAATATTTAATACGCACTAAGAAACAGATTAATTCTTAATAATTAGTAGAAAATGTATTTTTTATTTAGAATGTGCGTGGGTTATAAAATTGTAAAACTTTCTGATGATATTGGAGATACTTTAATATATTTCTTACTAATTAAAAACTTACTATATTATTTTTAAACTATTGAATGAGGAAAGATTTGCGTCCTTGAGCGGTTTAATGTCAATTAATATCTCTCGTTTAATATCAATTAACGGAAGCGCTCTTTATCATTGCAGGTGTAAATCGTCACAAGATGGCGTCCAATGAAGACGGCGATCTGATTGATCTTGGAAACGATGTATGTGTGTCGCGGGTCACTGTGGATGATGCGACACCCGAAGAACAAGAGCATCTGTTGGACGTATGTCCTCCGAAACTGGAGCAGAAACTCTCCCTCACCAAGCAGCAAGAGCGGGTGCTGAACAGCACCGATAATGGTGATATCCTGGTGACCTTGGGTCACGATCAAGTGGTACCGATTCGCAAAAGGATCGACGTGGTCTCATCGGACACGATCAAGCGGGTACGTGATATTACTAGGAATCTAGAACCTGTGATACACAGAACTTGTTCGGGCATTAACGAAGAAACTCAGCAGGACACGGTGGATTACGCGACGATATCGAGCTGCGAAAGAACGAGAGAAACTTCGACATTGAGACATGAGGATGAAACATATGAGACGCGAGAGATAAACAATGCTTTTGATTTCCTCACTGAACACGACGACAACGAAGACCAAGTGGAGACGAGCTGCTCCGATCGCGCGAGAAACGAGAACATCGACCCGCATTGCATGATCTCTCCCGTGAGTCTCTTGATCGGAGGGGAAGAAGACAGGGTCAATTACCCCTTTGAGTCGTCCAGGATCTCGAATGAGGAAGCGAACGGTAGAAGCGACGTGGAGGAGACGAAAGCCGTCACGCCAAGTGAATACGATGCTCAACCGGACGATTCGGTCTACGAATCTCCGCCGAATTCAAACAAGTTTCTCGAGGATAATTCGCCCAAAGACAGAATCGTTTCTATCGATTCGGAATCTCGTACGAGAATCGTTCTCAAGAGACGCGGAGAGGAAAATGTTGCCTTCGAGCGCGGAAGCAAAAGGCGGTCCTTTCAAGAGTTTCATCGTAAATCGTGGACAGAAGGAGCAAACCTAAACTCAGCTTTTACCGATGGGCTTCCTGGTATCGATAGATCCACCAGTCTCAAGGAATATCGCTGCAGACCGTTGATTTCCAATTGTGCGACGTCCAGTTTTCTCACGAGGTATGATTGTTGTCGTTATATTTTCATACTTTTCTCACGCAAGAGGAGTTTATGCACGAAAAGATTTTGCTGGAATATCTAAAAATTTTGATAAATATAGATCTGAAAATAATTTTATTTGGATTATTAAAATGATTATGCAGGATGCTCAAATAAATTGCTAAAATTTTTGATTGCTTAAAACTTTTTGTTGGATTGCCGTTAATGCTTAAATGATTTTGATGATCCAGTAAAATTATTTTCAAATTTGTACCTTGTTAAATTTTTAAATACTTCAGCAAATCTGTTTTTTTCTGTGTGCTTTACGTCAGTAAAAAAAAGAACGGAATTGCTAAACAAACTTTTTGAGAGGATTATATAAAATGTTCTGTAAATTAATAATTTTTTAAAATAGATATTAAAACTCTGAAAATT